>NC_071285.1:55845861-55849768 GCF_943735745.2 Anopheles bellator | reverse complement strand
AGAGAGAGAGAGAGAGAGAGAGAGAGAGAGAGAGAGAGAGAGAGAGACCGCGAATAAATGGGGGCAACCTAGCACAATTGAGGAGGACTCACAGAACAGGCGACGGCGGCCAGAAATCGGGGTCTCAATGAGAGCGAGAGAGAGAGAGCGAGCGAAACATAAGGCAAGTTGGGTCCGCGTTTCCGTCTCCGCACGGTCACCCGCACCCGGGTTTCGCGACCGCGGCCGCGGGATCGCGTAAATTAAATTAGCGATAGCGCGACGGTTGTCCACACTGTGTCCCCCCTCGGCAAAACACGCCACCTTCGGGCCGTGCAAAAATACACCGCCACCCGGGATGTTACCTTCGAACTCTCCTGATAAGCCGCCGGGGCCAAGTGTACGGAACCAATCCAGCGTTACAGTTTGACTGACTGACTGCGGGCTGACTGGAAATATCCGGGCCGTGTGGGGGATCAGGGAACGAGGGAACGATCTCCGGAATCGCACGTTGCTCCAGACCCTCGTCGACGGAAGCGCCGCGTTGAGAAGTTCTTCGCTTCTTCTTGTCGGCTGTCGTGGTGAGGCGAGAGCGATATTGATAGCGTTATCATCGCGATTCGCTGTGAAGCGCGAGCAGATGACGCAGTTTGCCGACGACGGATGATTAGTCCATGGGGTTGGTGTGGGGTTTTCTCGCTTTCTGCAAGAAGATAAGCGGCTATAGGCGGGACACGGCGGGACGGACCAACGCAGGCTGGCTAATCAGCTAGCGCGCGGCGCCGGCCACTCACCGGTCGACCGGCCTACGACCACTGGAGGGCGTCCTGTGGGGCCGCCTCGCGCTCGAGTCGCGTACAATATCGCGCGCACCCGCGGTCTGACCCGTCAGTGCGTTAAGGGCGGCGGACTGAGTAAACGCACGACGTTGTGCCGGAGGTTTCAGTGGCCGCTATCAGTCGCGTTGTTGTGTGTTTACTATCAGTCTTAGGAGGGCGTGAGCGAGCGAGAGAGAGAGAGACCAGTAGGCAGGCCAGTGCTGATTGCGACGCTGGCCACCCGTTTATCTGTGCAAATATGTGTGTGCACCCCAATCTGGAGTGGGATGGAAATTTAGACACTCCTCTACCACGGGGGCGGCGGATGGACTTAGTGCACCAGTGAGTGGAGCCTCTGTGGGAGTAGTGACTGCTGGCCAGTGCATCCGCGGGAAACTGCCGAGGGCTGAGTGTGGAGTTATCCTGTGGTCTTTGACTGTAGAGAATGGCGGTGCCTTGTTGCGGTCCACAGCAGCTGAAGGTAAGCGGCATCGGCAGAAGTCTTGAAGTACGTGAATTGTTTAGGAACACACATGCCCCGCCGCATGTGTATGTTTGCTGTCATGGACCGCATCACGGAACTAATGGGCAGTGCACGGACGGTGCTTCTCCAAACCAAACCCCGACCATGGCATGTCTTCAGTGGTCAGACTGTTGCTAGCTCGTCAGTTTCTTACTCGCCATACTTGGGGTGGTGGTCAAGGAGCGCCACGCAAGGAACGCGAACCACAAACCGTTTTATGCGAATCTCCCCCCCCTTTTCGGTTGATGGTGGACTTTGAAGTTGAAACCATTTTTTTTTCTTCTGCCCGCTATGTGGTGGAAGAGTTTGCGGGGTCCGTCCCGCGGTCGGTCAAAAGCGCCTGTTATCAGCGCTTTTGTCGCGTTTCCTATTTCGCCTGCCTGCGAACAACAAACGGGGGACCGACATCTGACTAGGCCCAGGCCCAGTGCGTATGATGGTGTGCGTTCGCCGGGAGAACTCCCGACTACCCGATTATCAGTAGCCGGCCAGGTTTAGTTAGCCAAATCTATGGTTCTATTGTTTTAATTGTTTTTGGGGCCCTATTTTTTGGGTTCGATTTAAAGACCTTCACACACGGGGAACTGAAATTTTGGAAAGTAAATTTTGGAACGTAAAGTAACGTCAAAACTGCGATGTCTTCTATGAGTTTCTACGGGGCACACTTCACACCGGTTGTCGGCGATGACGACGTCAACTTCGTACACCGAAGGCAAAATTGACAAAAATCACAACTCTTTTATGATGAACAGTTTTATGATGAATTTGTGTTTGTATTACAAGTAATAATTTTTTTCCAGGCTTGTGATACAAAAAAAAAACCTCTATTTGAGTAGTGTTCGATTAGTTTTTAACTACCCAAGGTGTCTAATTGTTTTCGCCCGAACGACAGTGCAAAAGACTTTGCTGTTGACTTTCGACGCAACCGGTGTTCAAGGTCCGATAAAGTGAATTTACTTCCCAAAAGTCACGTTCCCGGTGCGTGGCGAGCTTAAGGGTTCCCTTCGCCCTAACAAGCTGACGTTTGGCACTCCCCATGAGTCATCCGGCATTCTGTCGATTCAAGCGGTGTCGTCGCGACCCACTCATCTCATAGGCACGACGTCCCTGGAGGTGATCCGAATTGTGGTCGAATCGAAAGAGAATCGAAATCGACCTTCACAACAATCGACACCGCACGCGAAAGTGCGATTGATGCGCTCCGCTGAACGCGTTGTTGGGTGGCACCAATTTTGCGCAAATACACCCCCCCAAGCAGGGGGCAAGGCCAAAAACTGCGTGGCGCGCTCGTCGCGGTCCGAAGCGAAAAACCCTTCGCGAAGACGAACGCGTGCGCCACAGACCAAGCAGGAGGGCCCCCACCGTGTTTCGGTGGCGCTGGTGACGTTCATTAGTCATCAGCCCAACAGCAGCAGCAGCAGCCGGAGCACCAACACCACCACCATCTCAGCGATTTACGTCATCCGTAGCGCAAGGCAGGAGGAGGTGGCGGTGAACGTGCGCGCTCGCGCAAGCAGGACGAATGGATCGAATGGAGCAAAAAAATCGTGACCCCACCTCGGGCAGTGCGCAACTACGCACCGCACACATGTGGCCGGAATGGCCGGAAAAGACACACAGCCACGCACGCACGCACGCAAGTTAACGAAGACGTGTCGCCGGCGATGAGTGTTTCTTCTTGGTTTTATCTCTTATCGGCGAGCAAATAAACAATCGAGCTCAAGATAGAGACCGCTGCTGCTGCTACTGTTGGTGGCCGCCATTACTATTGTGGCGGTAGCAAGTTGACACGCGAATGGCCCCCACAATAGTTACAGTTTAAATCAACAGACAGTCGGGGAAAACAGATCTGTTTGCGGGGGCACCGCCTCCCCCCAGATAAAGCAGATGGACAGCATCTATTCTATTGTTGTTAGATACGCTTGAAGTCGCGATCGCGCGTAACAGGAATCTCCAGCGGGAATCCTCCTTCAGCAGGGTGATGTCGTCGCCCCCTGATTCCCCCGCTGGGGGAGTCAATTTGTGGTACCCCTCCGCAACCGCGACTGACCTTGCCCATCGGCGTCTGGGGTTGATCGGGGACCCCGTCCTGGCTGGCGCTGGCAGAAGTGGAACGAAAACAACACGAAAAAGAGCAAACGCGCGCGCGTTCGCGGGGCAGCTGACTCAACCTTTGCCACTGCCGCTGCTCGGCAACTGCTCATTGATCGCTCGCGATCGCTAGCTACACCAACACAGGCACACTGTCTCACTCGAACAGCCGTGGTGCTGTGCGCGGTGCTGGGACTTCCGTTCCGCGTTTGGAGCGCGGCTGCTTTTCGAGTGCGCATCAGTGGCTAATGCCTCCCCAGCGATAGGGGGTAGCGCGCCTGTCCCTCCACCCAGCCGCGCACGACTACCCGTCTGGGCCCGTTTTTATGACGACTTAGCGGGCTCCCGTCGCCGCCGCCGTCGCCGCGATCGGCTGATGCGCGTTGTCGATAAATGTATTTTTGCACCCGCGACCGAATGCCGCGAAAGCTGTTGGAGGTCCCCCTCCGTCTCTCTCTCTCTCTCTCTCTCTCTCTCTCTCTCTCTCTCTCTCTCT
>NC_071285.1:55630672-55845761 GCF_943735745.2 Anopheles bellator | reverse complement strand
CTCTCTCTCTCTCTCTCTCTCTCTCTCTCTCTCTCTCTCTCTCTCTCGCGCACCCGTTGTGTCCGGGTGGTTGCACAAACGACGGTGGACGGTGAGCCGCGGTGGCTCGGGTCGGCGAGAGACTGCGTGTGTTTGCGATCGCTTGCCGATCAGTGTAGCTTGTGAGTGAGTGTGTGTTTGTGCACACACGCAAGGACAGACGGGTGGATGGACGGACGGGCGGAGCTGCAAACACTTAAAACGGTGACTCGCTGTTTTGTCAAGTCTCGCCCCACCAGCCCCAACGATCCCTTTCGATGATGTGACGACAGATTTTGGGATCGTGTTGCGGCAGCGGTAAGAAGGTGGCTGGCGCAGTGCGCGAAGTCCGAGAGGGCGCCACCGCATGTGACGTATGGCTGGGTCGATCGCTTGCGTCAAGCCCCGCGCCACGTGCCACGGTGACCGTCGCCCCGAGATGGCGCGATGGTGGGCCCTACATGTGTGTCTGTGTGTGGTAGGAAATGTAAGCGATCGCCACCCACACGAACTCTCGGATTTGTTGGCGAACCCTCCCATATGTCGCGAGCGCCGAGAGGTTCGTTCGTTGCTGGGCCGTAAAGTAGCGCGGCGCGTGGCGCCCTTACCTTCGATCCTAATCCTTTTGAGATGGGGGGTGAGGAGGGGACCGAGTTTCGAGACATGCATTCTGCGCGCTGTTTGTTTTCCTCCCCAACGTGTGTTCTCTGGACGAATGACGTCAGCGCGCGCTTTGCCCAGTATTCGCGCGCGTCGCAGATGAGGTAATCCTCTTATTTTGCATTCGGTGGCGCAGCTGATGCGCCACCCGGTCTGCTCCGCTGGCCAGCCCGTCGCTTTTCAGTGCCTTAACCCCTCTTCGGTGTGTGACATCAGCCACGAGCTTTAGTTTGAAACTGACGAGTTCTCCACGTTTCCCCGTGTTTCAGATGATCCAGGAGGAGGTGCTAAGCCCAGTATGGAAATATCAGACTTCCCGAACGAACGGAATAGCACGTCTTCGGTGAGCCAACAGCAGCCACACTATCCCGCGGCGGGCCCGGTCAACGGTGGGTCGAGTATTGTCATCAGCAGCAGCAGCAACAACAATTGCACTGGGGAACAACGGAAAGCTGCCACCGGAGAGCCCGTCAACAGTGCGATTAGCGGCCCAAGCACGATAGCGCAGAACGCCAGTGTGGCAGCGGTGGCGGCGACGGCGACGGCGACGGTGACGGCGAGCAACAGCAACGTGATCGCCAGCAATTGTGCGCCATCCAATCACAAGTACCTGCATAAGAAGTTTAAGCGTATTGCCAGTGTCACCCCCACGGAGGAAGAGGACGAGAGGGAGCGAAAGGGGAAGAGCAGTGCACAGGAAGCGACCGTCGCCGCCGCCGTCGCCACCGCCTCGGGTGGGAGGCTACTAGCGCTCGGGAACGGGTTGTTCGAAAGTTCCACCTCCAGCAGCACGGCGAACACGGCGGCGTGGGTAGCACAGCACAGTCATACGCCACCGGGCCCGGCCACAGATCTATATGGTGGTGGTGCAGTCGGGCCGTCCTATCCCGCGGTGGTGCACCAACAACCGGTGGTGGTCGTACGTCCTTCCGCGACGGTGGCTCCCCTCATAAACCTAGCGTCTTCCACGGTGGCGCCTACACAGCTCAACACCCAACTACGCATCATCGCAGACGATGATGAATGTGCCAAAACCGGGATAGTGCGAAAGTCGACCACCATCAGCGGCAGCCGTCGGCAACTTGCCAACGGCAGTTTTTACGTTCCCGGTGCCGTCGAACAGCAATCGTCCTCGGCGTCCGGGGAGCTGATCGATGCTGCCACCGAGTATCGGAAGCAGCCCCATTATTCAACGTTGCTGCACCCTGTGGAAGCGGTTATCGCGTACAGTCCACAATCGTACCATCCTCAACCGCTGCTGCTCCAGCAGCCGGTCAGTAGACATCAAAAACAAACCAGTACCACCAACAACAACAGTAGTGTCACCATCGGGGGTGGCAGTGCTAGTGGGCAGCCATTATCGGCGTTGTCATTGTCTCTCGCTGATAGCTGTGATTTGGGTAGCGGTGCACCGATAGTGGCCGCCGTCGGACCGCATCACGGCGATCACCCGAGCCGGCTCGCCCGATCGCCCCAACCGCGGACGACCCCGGTACAATTCATCGTGGGCTATCAGCATCATCAGCAGCCGGCGGAGTATCAGCTTCACCATCAGCAGCTGCGCGCAGCCTCGTTCGATGGACAGCAGCCCGTTCCTTTGTTGCTTCATCAACCTCACAACCATCATCAGCAGCAGCAGCAGCCGTCCGCCGGTGCAGGGTTGATGTACGCATCCGCCGGAGGAAGCGCCTACGTTGGTGATAACGAAGCGACCATCCAGCACCACCACGACCGTCACCACAGCCGTCATCGCCGTCATCATCCCTCCGACGGGGTGACCAGTGTCGCGACCCGTTCTTCGTCGCCTTCGGGCGGCTCGTCTGGTTCACCGTCGCCCCCGGCGGTAGCAAGTGCCATAGCCGCAGCGGGGGCCACAGTTGGTCTTCCAAATAGTACAACCCTTCTAACCGCGACTTGCAACACCGCGAGTGGTGCTGCAATCAACCAGCACTTCCACAGTGCTGCCGCCTCAGCCACTGCCATCGCTCCCGGGGCCAGTGGTTCGTCTATCGGGCGGTACGTGTGCCCGTACTGTCAGATGAACTGCAGCAAACCGTCGGTCCTGGAGAAGCACATCCGACGGCACACGAACGAGCGACCCTTCAAGTGTGTTCTGTGCGGAATCGCGTTCAAAACGAAAAGTAACCTCTACAAACATCGACGGTAAGTAGCCAGTGGCTATGTAACTGATAATATTCACACACTCATCCACTTGTTTGGCACATGCGAATCGTAGCTCGCGAGCACATGCTTCGAAAAGCCAGGGCGAGGATTCCTCGGGACATCCGCTGCTGGACGAGGACGGTGCATCGATCGGTGGGTCGGACATTGATGATAAGGAGCTGAGTAACAGTGGTTCCGAAATTGTGAGTATGCCTTAGTCCCCCTTTAAGAGCGTCGGATTTTAGTGTTCTTTCGTGCCAGATGAACTATCGTGGATCTCCGATGGAGGACCGAGTGCACTCACCGCAGCAGCTGCTGGTGGAGAAACCGTACAAGCCCAAGTTCCACAATGCAGCCCTGTACAGTACAAAATTCGACTGTAAACCGGTGGCGACCGTTGGCCCGGTCGGGGCCAATGTGAACGTCGTGTACTCCAGTGCACCGCAGAGTAGCGTTACCAGTAGCAGTAACTCTGGCGGTGGGTCATTCGGATCAATCGCACAAGCAGGAGGAGGTTCTGCGCATGCCGTCGGGGGACCACACTATCTGGTAAGATCCATCGTCGGACACCAGGCGGGAGTAGAGTTACTGACCAACGCGTTGGCCTTTCAGAACGGACAAAACGCAGAATCGCTCGAGCAGCACATATCCAAGCTTATCATGCAGAATGAAGCCATCGTCGATGTGGTGGAGGCTCCGTTGCAGAAGAAGTACCATAAAATAACGGGCATCAGCCGCGGCATTTCGGTTACCGGTGTCGCTCCCACGCCAGTTATTGGTGGCGGCGGCTGTGGCGGCTCTTCCGTGTCGGCGGGCAGCAACCATATGCAAGGCCAAATGGCACCGGCGCATGGGCACGACTCGACTTCCAGCCGTCTCCTAGCCAATGCATTGCTGCACAAACGGCAGGCAGAAGAACAGCTACTTCTGCAGCAGCAGCAGCAACATCATTTGCTACAACAAATGCAACAGCAGGAGCAACAGCATCATTATTTTCACTACCTTCATCATCCCGGGCAGCAGCAGCAACAGCAAAATGTGATAAATTTGGCCGGCAAAGCGATTGTGGCACCAAAAACTACCGCCGCTGTTCGGCAGCAGCAGCCGCAGCAGCAACAAAGACAACCGTTACTACCGGTGGTAACATCGTCGCTGACGTCGGTCGGTGACAATGCCGAAAGTGGCCCTCTACTGTCGAATGGCCCAGAAGGGGCGTCTTCTTCTACTGTTACAAGGCCTGGGAGCAGGGGCACTACGAATGCTTCAAGCAACGTGGATGCCGATGAGCCAAATGCTGGTGGAATACAGCCTTTGAACCTCACCAAAACGACAAACACGGCAGATTATTCGTTATCGATTTTGGACACTCCCAAATCGCAGGCCCCAGTTCTCCCGCAACCAACGGTTCCAGCGACGGCGACGGTCATCACCGCTTCGGCAGACGGTGAGACGTCGCACGCATTGAAACCGTATCGCAAGCGATTGCTAGAACCGACATCAGCAGTATCCGTGGTGGCAGCGGTCGTGGCACCGACTGTTACGATGACGTTCGTGACAACTTCGTCGTCGGCGGTTTCGGTGTCCTCCAGTTTAGGCACACCATCGACGGCAGCGATAGCGCCAGCAGTGGATATGGCACAACCACCACCGCATCACGTTCCGTTGCATGTACAAATTTCAACGGCACCCAGTGTCCCCACTATCGTTCCTCCGCTGCGACCAACGCCGACCTCGACACCGCCAATGACTGTGGCGAACCACCCGCAGAATCCGGAGCGTTCCATCATCAAGGATCTGCTGCTCAACTCGCGCGGCTTCGGGGTGGTGCAAAACCCGGACGGTGAGAATGGCGAGAATCTGTACACGTGCAAGATGTGCAGCACTTCGTTCCGGGATGTGGATTCGCTCAAGTATCACATGATCTGCTACTGCCCGGGTAGTGGCAGCAATCTGAACAGCCCGTCGTCATCCAGCGCCCCGATCAGCCCGGTCGGCTCCCCGTCCGCAGCGGCGGCCTACATACGTTCGCGCTCGGTGAGCAGTTTGAAGCATTTGGCACGCTCCTCCCTGAACCCACCGGCCACCGCTGGACGCCAGCCTTCGTCGCTGTGCAAACTCGCCAAGTCTCAACTAACGAGACCCCGGTTAAAGCCGGAAAATATATCGATCGCTCCGGCAGCGCTCGGTGGCTCGTCACCGGCACAGCTGCCTGGCGGCGACGGTACCGGCAGCGACGGTGCAGGTACATCGAAAAGCGCAAACACGTCGTTCGAGTTGATACAAAATCCGCTACCGTCACCAGGACCGCTGCTCGGAAACACGCGGTTAGTGGATCCACAGCGTGGCACCGATAGTAAATCGCAAAAGCAAACGCCGTTAGCCGACCGAGTGGTGGAGGCTGCAACGGGCCGGCGTGAACTGGAAAAGAGCGCTGAAAGGAACCCACAAACCACCGTCAACCGTCAACTGTACGGCAATCAGCGCGAAGAAACCGTTGACGTGGTAGCGGCGGGATTGTCCGCACAACCGTACCGGGAAGCCACGGTTGTCGAAATCGATGACGAGGAGTCTCGCGAGCGTGCGTTAATGTTTCGCCGGACGTTGCAGTCCGGTGGTAATGCGTTGATTGAGATTGCTAAACCATCGTTGGAGCCATCGTCGGGTCGTCGTTCGTCATTAAAATTAGACTCCGCCAGCATCGCGGCCATCGCTGAGGGTTATGGTGGCAGTGGCAAAGTGGCAACGACGACACACTTTCACTTTCCACCAATCAACCAGATTACGGCCTACAATCCGCTGACGCTGCCAAAAGGCGTCGCTAGGCAAGAGACTGCCGATTCCGGTGCTTCACTGGGTCAGGCGTCTCAGATCGTGCACGGTGGAAAGCTGATTCCCTTTGTGCAGGGCATGCCAGGTCCAAACACGCTCACCGCGGTTGCTGTGCCCAGTATGGATGCGTTACAATCGGTCCGAAATGCCTCCAGCGTCAGTACGACAGTGGTCAATCTGCAGTCCCTGTTAACGATTGTGGTACCTGCCGGTAGCTGTTCCACTGCCTCGAGCGGTTCCACATTGGTACCGCTAGCGGGCGCCAGTACGCTACCCTACAAAGTGCATTCATCGGCGACCGATAACACTTCGTCGCTGCTGGCGATCCAACAGATCTCCCGCGGACCCGACCTGGCGATGGGTTCCACTGTGGAAAAACATCTCAAAAAATCTTCTGCTGCAGGAGGAGTGCCACCAACGAAGAATGGATTTTGTCGTGAAATCTGGTCACCGGCCAAACAGCAGACACAGGCGGCCACAGACGTGCTGGTGTCGGCTACTGCCAAAAAGAGTTTCAACTTCACACGGATCGCTGATAACATAAGTCCACGCAAAAAAGAAACCCCAACAGTGACGGCGATGCGCGGTACCGGTGGGCTTGTCGTAGAGGGAACGAAAAAGACCGAGGAAGTGCGGTACTTCAATTTCGAGACAATGATATCAAAGTCGGAAATACTGATAAAACCGCCACCACCGCCGGCCACCGTCGTTACACCAACGTCATCGGCGGCGCAGCAACACGATAGCGCACCGATACGTGCCTCCCCGGTGCCCCCGGAACAGGGTAATCCGGTGCCTGCCAGTGGCTCGTTTTCGGCACCGCCGAAAGCGAACAGATTTCTGCGCCCCAACACACTGCCTCTGAAGCCGGGTACCTTCACACCGAAGCGCCACCATGGCATTACGCCGACCAACAACACGATGCCGCTGATTTCACCGGAAACCCCACGCCCATCGAAGAGCTGCCGGGAGCTGTACTTTAACGGCCACGCGTACACGAACATTGGCCTGAAGTCGAGCACGAAACCGTTCTACTGCACCGTAAACAAGACGCAACCGTTCTACTTCCAAACCACCAAGCAGCTGTCCATGTACAGCAACTGGCAGGTCCACCCGGAGAACGATCCCCATCCGCTCGGGTTCGGCCAGGTTACGGTGATGGCGCTGTACGATTCGAACCAGCAGCTCGACCGACGGTACTCCATAGCCGGCCCGAAAACGGTCCCGCTAACGGTGGTGACCAGTCGAGGTGACGTTGCCATCAGCGCCGCAGCGAATTCACCGGCGGAAGCTAGTGTTCGCACCACCCCGGTGGAGGTGAAATCGAGTGTCGCTGGTTGTCGCTCGCCGTACGCACTGACGGCAATGGTTGTGGCCCAACCGCAGCAGCAGCCATCGGCTGTCGGTTGTGCTACATACGGTGGTGGGCACAACAATGTTTCACCGCCACCGTGTGAGGGAACACTTTCCGTATCATCTGAAACGCCCATGCTCAATGAACCTTCGATGGAGGCGTCCATTGGTTCCACGTCTCGGCAGCCATCACCGCGCAGCGAGTCAGTCGAGCCACCGCTCTCCGGGGGCTTCGAAAGTACGGAAGAATACACGTACGTACGCGGGCGCGGCCGTGGCAAGTACATGTGCAAAGTGTGCGGTATTCGGTGCAAAAAACCGTCGATGCTTCAGAAACACAAACGCACCCACACCGATGTGCGGCCGTACTCGTGTCAGTACTGTAGCTTCCAGTAAGTAATGGCAATGGCCCTGTGATGGGTGCCTTGATTTGCCTGCCTTTTTCACCGCCAATCTTCTTAATTTGCAGCTTTAAAACGAAGGGCAATCTAACGAAGCACATGAAGTCCAAAAGTCACTACAAAAAGTGTACGGAATTGGGCCTTAATCCTGTGCCGGTGCGCGTCGATGACGATGGGACAGTGGACATCGATGTTGAGGGCGATCAGCAGTCCGTGTCGAGTGAGCGTACATCGACGATACCGGGCGATTCCGATACTGCCACCGATACGGATGCCGGCGATACGGATGACAGTGGTACGTAGTGGTCGGCGCTTCGAGGCGCAAGACGACGTTCTAATTTACAAACTCTCTCACCTTACAGAAGAATCCAAAAATCGACTGCCAGAGCACGAGGCAGCCCAAGGTTTGCTGTCGTTGTCGATGACTCGGCCAACATCAGCCTGCAGCAGTCTCGGTGGTGGTGGCGGCGCTGCGTCTACCATGGTGGGTATGGGGGATGCAACCGCTAGCACGGCATATGTGAAGCACCCCGTAGCCTACATGATGCCACTGGAGGCCGGTCCCAGGATGGAGGATCATTTAGGTTCGTCGCTAACGCTGGAGGCAATATCCGCCGAAGCTACGATTAGGCGAGACGCCCTTCCGACGAATGACATGTCTGCAACGTCTCCAGCGGCAGCAACACCACCACGGCGGGTAATTACGTTTGGTAGTGGACCGAAACTGGAGTACAACTTGCTCAAACACGAGCAGTACTACTCGGATCCGAACGTGGGCCGAAAGAAGCGGGATTACGAACGATCGTTACCGAACGCAAGCGAAGAAGCAGCTCAGGCAGGCGATGCGGATGATGAGGATGAAACGGCCCGACCGATGGATTTGACCAAGAAACCCAGACAGTTCATGGCCGAACGGCGGGATGCTGTTGAGGTGGTCGCAGTAACCGGAATCACTGCCTCCGACGACCCACGCTACGACGATCGGCGGTTGTCGATCAACTATCATCCCCAAACACACAAGCACCCACTGGCCATGGTAACGCCGGCGGCCCAGTCGATCGAACTAATGAGCCATCACGGCTCGTTACAACAAAACCTGCACCAGCAGCAGCAGCAGCAGCAGCAGCAGCAGCAGCAGCAGCAGCGATATGCGTGTGCAGTGCAAATGTCGGACGTGTTGACGCCAATCACGGGCACGGCCAACCTCTTGACCACCCTCGTGTCAAACACGGACAAGATCCCATTGATGATACCGTTCGAGCCAACCGGTGGCACCACTCCCAGTGGTGTTGATGGGAATGCACATTTTCATGAGTACCTGAAACAAAGGGCCCTGCAGGATACCAAGATCAAACAGAGCCAAATGAAGCCCGGTTGCGGTAGTGGCATCCTAATGATGCGGGACACCACACCTCCGGTTCAGCAGCACCACCAACATTATTTAGTGCAGTCGAATCTGCTATTGCAGCCCGCTGTAGTAGACCCGAACCACCAGAAGGCACTGAGTCAGCCACCGGCTCAGGGACAACCGAGCGCCGCAATACCGTTGACTCCAATACCCATCACAACGACGACGGTGATCGGCGGTGGTGCCCCGGCGACAACGGAACGTGTTTACCGTATTTTCAATGGCAAGAACGAACGCCATCGTACCACGCCCAGTTCCATCGCTGTCACTCCTACAAACACGATTACGTCGAGTGCCGTCGTGTCCAGCGGTGAGACCTCGCTGGGTGAATCGAAAACACAGGTAGAAGTGCCACTGGGTACGGCGATCTGTTCCGTGGTTCCGGGGGCACTGCCTGTAACGGTCACGTGCGCCACTGTGGTGCGTGTGCTGGGTGGAGCTGAGTGCCCTCCTCTTCCCGAGAATGCTTCCCCGATGGATACTCTGGCTGAAATAGCGGCCGGTTCGCTCAAGCTGGACGTTACCAAGGTGCCACTGACAGTGCCGGGTGACAAAGCGGTGGAACTTGCGGCTCCCGTGCCTACCCATGTTCGTTCGCGGAGCAACAGCTCCACATCGGTTGCAAACAATGGTGCGCCCGTGGTGCCGGAGAGTGCCAAAACGTTGGCTTCCGAGTATCTGAAGCTGACCAAATCAGTTACAAATGCGGCGGGCAAGCGCAAGCGTGAGGACAGCGAGAGCGGGAGCACTACCTCAGATCAGGAGGGCCCAATCGGTGTACCTCCCCCGTCGACGGTGGCCGCCATGCTTCCCGGGAGTAATAACTCCGTATCGTCCGAAGGTAGACCGGTCGCAACGGTGGCCCCGATCCTGGCAAACATTAATCCGCAAGCTTCCCAGCAACAGCAACAACCGGGTGACGGAATGGTGCTAAGTGCTCCAGCGAGTGTGGTGACCAGCAGCGCGATGGGAGCTGTCGCTGCACCGTCGGTAGCGACGGATCTTGCCGCAGCGCAGACCATTGGTCCCGTCCGGAAGGTGGTCGTCGGCGAGGACGGCTTCAAGGCTTCCGGTGGCGAGTTTGTCGCGGGGACGGCACCTACTTTCTCCCACATGCAGGAGGACGGCGGCCGGCCGGTCTGTGAAATATGTCACAAAAAGTTCCACAAACTGTCCCAGCTCAGCATCCACATGAACATTCACTACATGGAGCGCAAGTACCGCTGCGAACCGTGCGGGACCAGCTTCCGGTCGCAGGGCCTCTACCTGAAACACGAACGGTCGGCGACGCACCGCAACAAGGTGTCGATGACGAACACGTTCGGCGTGGCAACCGACACCAATCCGCGACCGTTTTACTGTCGCGACTGTGATGTCGGGTTCCGCATCCATGGCCATCTGGCGAAGCATCTGCGCTCGAAGCTGCACATCCTCAAGCTGGAGTGTCTCGGCAAGATACCGTTCGGGACGTACACGAAAATCGAAGAGTCTGGCATGAACCTGAACGAGATCGACACATCCGACTGCGAAAATTCGCTGTCCAGCTTTCAACGGCTCGCGATTCAGCTGAAGGTGAAGGATTCTGCCAAAATGCTTCCAGCTGGCGGCAGCAGCAGCAGCAGTGGTATTGGTGGTCGCCCACTGTCTAGTGGTGGTGCTTGTGATAACGAAACGGACAGCTGCGACGAAACCGACAATGGCGGTGTTGGGACGAACGAAGTATCTAGTGGTGGGGCTGCAGCGCCACAGAGGAAGAGTGCGGCTGAGCCTTCATCCGAAGATTCTTCCCAGCCAGAGTCGCACCCCGGAGGAGGTACCCGAGCGAATCCGCGTGTATCGGTGGATAGCAGCAGCAGCAGTAGTGAGCGGCGGCAAGGTTCTAGGATCGACTCCGTTGACGGAGGACCACCGCTGCGTAGTGAAAGTGATATCGAGCCGCGGAACATAAACAACAACGTGAAGCGCAAATCTGATGATACGCCGACGGTTGGCGGTGAGAGCTCGGCAGCTTCCGACGCTAAACGGTCACGATACGCGAACGAATTGGACGCCAAAGGTTCGGCTAACCTGCATGCTATCGAATAGATTTCTTTTCTACCGTGTGGCAGACGGAGTAACACTACTATCGTCGATCGTACGGACGTCGTCGATAATCGTTTCATAGGTGAGTGCCAAATTTTACTTCTGTGGGGTGGTGGCAAAGTAAAACAAACTATAAGTGTATTAAGGTACTACCATTCTAAAGTGCAAAAATACTACGCTGGAGTAGTGTACCCACAAAACGTATGTGCCAATCGAACGCGCGGTTTTTCTTTCCTTTCCACAATACAAATGAACTCACAAACAGCAGCAGGAGCCTTCGTAGAAGGTACAATTTATGGTTTATTTCAATATGTTGCACAATAAGCAGTTATTGTTACACCGTCGGGATTAATAGCGGTTCGGTACGAGATCTGGCCATAGTGTGGTCACCGGTAAGCGTTACGTGCGCGCTGTGGTTTAAGTAGGATTACAACACACGTTCTGCCACCCCATAAGGCGAACGAACTGAACATCTAGGATAGAGGACCCCGTCGAAAAGAGTGGACAAACAGAAAGCATATCCTGTGTAGGCATATAATCCGTGTACGAAGGCGAATGAACCTCACCGATGAAGTCACTATAAAAAAAATGAAACGTGCTCCACAGCGCACTGCAAAGTGGGCGCGTGAAAGTGACAAAAATGTACACTAACTTCGCAAAGTTTGCGTCAACGAAGGAGTGTTTAGTATCGAGGATTAACAGATACCCTTTTTCGATGTGGACGAACCAGAAACAAAAAAAAACATACACAAACCTCTACACATCGAATATGCGATAAAATGATATGAAAACATATTATATATTTTTATACTGACCAAGTTTTTCGGTTCCTCGCGCCTCTTGTCACAGGCTTATTTTTTGAAATCCCTTGACCAAGAGCTTGAGGCTAAACCTCTCTTCCTTAGGAATTTTTTGGCTATTATATGATATGTCCTATTGGAAGAAGCAAACAAAAAAGGAGAAGAAAAAACGGTACAACTGACACTTTTACCTACTTCGTGTACACCACACCGTCTTTATCAGTCGAAAGATATCCATTGATCCATCGAGATATTTGTTACTTTTCCAAAGAAAGACAAACAAAAACATAGATAAAGTGGGTTTTACCCTCTTAGAGACCCGTTGTCGCATATCAACACACTTTTGCAACAATCTATTGTTGAACGAGAATACCAATAGATGAACACCAGCACACAAAATATTGGGGAAAGGTTCGTGGAAAACCGTCACGGCGTCGTCATGATTGATTACGCGTTTTTGTTGGAATTTTTTTGGAAACACTGTATAAACTAGCTTCTCGTTATTTGTGGGATAATTTTTATTCTGTTCGACAGCCACTTTAGTGCCACAAGTGAGCTTTCCACTTGTGTTATTTGCACAAGACCTCTGACGGTTTGTGGCGTCGTGCATGGTTTGTTTTGGGAAAAGAATGCGACCTTTGTGCGTTCATTTAAGACAAGAAATTCAAAAACACATCGCTATATGCCCATTACACATCAAAAACATTCGTTCGCGACCGACATTATTGTAGCGTAGTGCACCAAATGCCCAAACAATTTTAACATTAACGTAGAGGCCAACGGGTGGGACCGATTCTGTCAACCGATGAATGAAAACAAATGAAAAAAAACGTAACTATATGATATATGTATATAATGAGTTAAAAACCAGAAACACAAGCTAAGCCGAGAGCTACTAGTAGATATTATACGACTCATTACGATATATATATATACAGCAAACACGATATATTTCATAGTAAAAAGAAGGTGATTTTAGGATGTAAAACTCTAAATCAGTAACAAACGCAAAGTGAACGGGAAATACAATTACACCTAAGCATCAATCAAACTCAAGATGATAAAAAAATGGAGTAAAAAGCTGAAAATTCCTCACTAAAAGTAGTAAGCCACAAAAAACAAAAGTCGGGCGACAGTAGAAAGCAAATAATCATTGGCAACAACGCACACAACTTGTTAATGTTTTACAAAATATTGAAACAGACAGCGATTACTACTACTACTACTGTGTAAACCCGCGGACCAGAACCGGAACGATAGAAACAGAGAGAGTGACAGAGGATTTTCAACCGTAGTCAACCGTCATGCGTTGTGCTGCTTCTTGGAAGACAGTTTCGAACAACGCAACGAACATTAGACAGTGTTGTGTGACCACAAAGAGTTTGATTGAGAGCCAACAATAAATTGGAGGTGTAATGGATACAAAAAGCGGATTTGGACACGAATAGAACTAACATGTGCATTCTATTTTATGCAATAGAAAAACGCAAGTCAAACCGAGCGCAGTCAACAGAGCGCCGGTACATGCTATCAGTTAGGGTTATATCTTATAATTGAGTAATATACAAACCGATATACGATCAGTAGAGCGAATGGCCGATGTTTCCTTTTTGGTTTCCCTCTTCTTCAATGCTTTAAGGAATGTCCGAATAACTGCACAGTGAATTGATTTCAGAGTGGAAAGCGAAAGGTTTTTCAGATTCCCGTCGAGTGCCAGCAGGTAATGCCATCAAACAAGTTTCGGGTTTGTGTCTTTTTAGTATTAGAACGCAACGTTCCCAGTAGATGGTAGTTATCTGAGATGAAATTGTAGTCATTTCCTCTTCCTTTTCATGAAGCATTCCACTCGCTCACTCGTGGCGCCGCTCTTTCTAATCTTTCTGCCTCATCAAAAGCTCAAAATTATCACACTAACTTCAGTACGATACGCGGGGACAGTAGCGGACTTTACACACATTACGCTTTCGCTTCGCCTTGCTTTGCGTGGCCCACTTTCGATGATCTGCTGCCTTGGCGTAGATAATGTAATCGTCTGCATGTGACTGTGTATAGGAGTGTAGGGTTCGAAGGGTTTCGTTTTAGAACTCGTGGCAACCGCCGCTCGATCGCGCCGTGTCATCTCTTATCGGAGAGCGCTTTGTTCGTGTGCCTGGTGTGCCACAGATATGGCACCGACCTATGGACCGCTGTCTCCGCTCGTTTTAACCTTCCTCAATGAGGAAGTACCAGAGTGTGACCCATGCCTGTATGCGTGACGTCAGTATGACGGCGATCGTTTGATCGTGATCGGCGCGCCGGCCCCGCCAGTTCGTGCTGACCGAGAGCGCGATCATCTGTGGCGCACAGGATTTGGTCAGTTGCTTGTGGCAGTTTTGGATCGCTAGATGACGGCTGCGACTCCGGAGGGCTGCCGGTTGATCATTCCCCGGGTTGATGTGGTATTTCTATCGTACCGACATCATCCGCAGGATGCACGCAGTTCGGTGACGGCGCCGACGGTAACGCTGGACAGCATGTCCACGATCAGTCTGTACGAGCTGCAGCAACATCTGCGTGTGAAACGCGCCGAACGGCACAGTATGAGTGAGGACGCTTACAGGCACTACCGATGGGTGAGATAATACTGCCGGCCATAGAACTGGGTTCGAATGTACCGTCAACGTCACCGTTTTATTGCAGTACAATGCAGCTCTGGAGGCGGAACTGAGAACGATCGGTAGCGACAGCCGCAATGAGCGGCCACTGCTACGCGTGTTCCACTGGTACATCGAAACGTCAAACGAAGACGCGTTTCGGATCGAGGGCAAACAGTACGAGGCCGTGTCATTTGTACTGGCAGCCGAAATCGAGCACTGGTACTGTAGTGCAGGGGTTGGCCAGAGCGTACATGGCAGACGTGTCAGGATGGGGGATCAACCGTCGCTCTTGGCAGACGGCGGAGTGAGTCGTTGCCACCAGCCTGCAACCGGCGGTAGTAACAATCTCCGGAAGCAACGAAAGACCTTTCTCCAAAGTATCGGCGAAGAAGGGGAGGAACCGACCGCGCAGCAATGATGTGGTGTGGTGTGGTGAGACAGTAATAACAAGAAGCGTGTCTCTGTTTGCACAACGATGATAAATTCAGATTTTATTAGCTTTCCATATTCATATCTTTAACGTTCATCGCATCCACCAGAAGCGAGATAGATAATAGACGATCGACGATCGGTCGAGAGGACCTCCTTCTTGCCGGTGGCGCAATACGATAGCTTTCTGCGAGTCTTCCAGATGTTAAGGCCGATCCGGCCATCGTTCGTTAGTACGGTTTTGATTAACAGCTTGTGAATGTGGTGCGCTCGTGTACTGTCGGTCGGGTGCTGGTACTGATAACGATTGCACGATTCTCAATGGGTTGTGTCGTCGGCGAAGTGGTTGTTTAAGGATGGCTAATAATACTTTTCGTACGAGCGAAAGCTTGCGAAGAATATGAGTACGACACACTCCCAACGGATGCGGAACGATGGCACACGGAACTCCTTCAACTCCGATCTGGGTCTTTTTCGTCGCCGATACAAACAATAAATACTTTGTTTAAAACATAAAATGAAACAACAACAACGAAAAGAGTGGGACGCATTAACACTTGGCTGGCCTTTTTCTTGGGGGGATGGTGGTAAGTAGCTAAGTAACGGTAAATTGAGCTAAGATCCTAATTTTTAACGGTTTGAGAGTAACGCTTTTGAAGAGACTTCTGGTATGACGTGTCTCTCTCTCCGAATTCGCTAACGAACGAATGAATGATGAATGTGCGGTCATCAGGGCATCAGGTTCTTTGGACTGTTGTTGAGGATAGAATTAGCGTTTCTAAGAAAACTAAGGAGCTCGCTGGAAGCAGTCGGTCTCCTTAGGCACACGGCGAATCGGTAGACATTTCCTCCTCGACCGTAATGTACAAGCCCTCCTCCTCGTACGTGGAATCGTGTTTTGCCAGAATCCGCAGCAAGGGGCGCAACTTCAGCCACCACTGGTGCCGGGGGATGCGTTGCCTGTGTTGGGGGCGAAAAAAGGAAGGTTGTTATGAAGCAGAATTGCCCAGGAACGCGATGGGGAGATAGGGGAGGGCACTTACTCGAAGTTAGTTTCGCCAATCAGCTCCTTGAGCGGCGTAAACTTGTACTGCCGGCGGACCAGGCCGAGCAGGCAGGCGGATTCGGCCCCTTTGGCGAGAATGGAACCGTCCGGCTTTGTGTTGGCCTTCAGCTGCTCCACCAACCACTCCACGCACTTGGCCGCCATCTTGGTGCCCATGTTGCGATCGAACGGGGTCGGCGAACCGCCCTGCTGCATGTGGCCGAGCACGTTCGAGCGCGTCGAGAACAGGCCTTTCCCCTCCTCCGAGTACAGCCGGTAGATGAACTCGGTGTTGTAGTTGTCCGACGCTTTCTCGTTGCGCAGGATCAGACCGCGCTGCACGCCCTCGCTCATCTTCGACGCCATGTGGTACACGTCCTGCTGCAGGTCCTTGATCGTGAACTTTTCCTCGTAGATGTAGGCCGCGTCCGCACCGCCGGCCAAACCGGCCAGCGTGGCCAGATAGCCACAGTAGCCGCCCATCGTTTCGATCACGAACACGCGGCGCTTCGTGCCCTGCGCCGACTGGCGGATCCGATCGCAGATCTCCGTGATCTCGTTCAGCCCAGTGTCCGCGCCGAGCGAAAACTCCGTTCCGGGCACGTTGTTCGAGATAGTCGACGGTACGACGACGAGCGGGATGCAGAACTCCTTGAAGTTGTCCCGCTGGTCGGTCAGCTGGCCCGCCGCATGGTACGCCTCGAAGCCACCGATGATCAGCAGGGCCTGAATGTTGAACTCCTTCAGCCGGGCCGCGATCTCCTTGAACTTGCCCTCCGGCAGCGTACGCTTGGTGCCGAGGAACGCTCCACCCTGGCCGACCCAGCCGGTTACGTCGGACCACTCCATCTTCTTGATCTGGCCCCCGACCAGACCCTCGATACCGTCGTGGACGCCCATCACCGTGTCACCGCGGTAGATGCAGTTGCGCACGAACGAACGCACCGCCGCATTCATGCCACAGGCCGGGGCACCGATGTGCATCACGGCCATCGTGTACCCACCGACCCCGCGGCCCTGCTCATCGAACGCACTCTTCGGTGGCTTCAGGCGCGTCAGCATCTTGTACGTTTCCAGGTTGCGTGCAAACGAGCGGCCCCGTAGGTTCACGGCCAGCTCCCAGTTCTTGTCCGCCATGGCCTGGGCAACCGATTTCGTCCGCTCGACGCACTCCATCAGCGGCACGCGCACCGCCTGATTGCCGTCCAGTGACACCACGCACGGTTCCGTCTTGTCGTCCGCCTCCATCAGGGCCAGCACCGCCTCGGCACCCATTCGGCAGCCCTAAACGGGGAAGAGGCTTTAGTATTAAGCAAAGTGTGTCTAGTGATGTGGCCCGGCTTACCAGCACACGATCGAACGCGCTCGGGTTGCCGCCGCGCTGCACGTGACCGAGCACGGTGATGCGCGTGTCCTGCTGCAACCGATCCACTACGACCTGTTTCACCTTTTCCGCCGTAATCGGGTTGCCATCGCGATCGATCGCACCTTCCGACACGATGATGATGTTCAAACGCTGACCCGCCGATCGCTCCTAATGGATTAGTGGCGCGTTTTACGAAAACAGGACACTCATTACTACATTTTTTTAGCTCTGCACGCGCTGCTGGGTTCGCCCCGTCGGCACTGGGTTAAACACTTGGTTGAATGTGAACTGTGGTGGCGGTATAGTCGGCGGACCGGGGAAATGAATGATCGTGATCATGGGAAGGGGATGGGTGCGGGGAACAGGAGCGAAAGATCGTCGGTGAAGATGATTGCAATGAAGCGAAACAATGATGGCACAGGTGTTCCGGGATAGCTAATTTCGTCCGTGCTACGAACATGATAGGAACACACATGGGAACTCGCTCGATTGTGAGGATGAAATCGGAGACACCACACAAACGGGGAGCCGTGAAAAGCACAAACGAGCCGCGTTCGTAAAAACCATACAAACATACATTGCAACACGGGACATTTAAGCAGCGGGTGGCCATGTAAAGATGCTATGGCTTTTTACTTGCTGTATGAGTGAGTGGCGAATGCAGCGAGCTAAATAGCAACATACAAATAATAACTTGCTCGGTTGGTGGTGATTGTACAGCAAGCTAAAGCAAAACAATACACAATCTCATGCACAACTAAAAGAAAACTTTTTTTTCAATTTCGTGACACTAATTTCGTGGAGTACAAAAAGGCGCGTTGCTACGCTCCTCTAAGTTGCGTGCTCCAGTGCTACTATGATTTGCTACCAAGCATTATTGTGTGTGCAAAACATTTACGGGTACTAGTTGATGCTATTTCTTTGACTATCTCCTCGGTGAGCTGATGAGTGTGGTCCGTCTAGGACTTGCCTGAAAAAGTATTGTACTTTGTGTTCTGACAACCACCAAGTACGCTACGATGGAGTAGGGCCTCGCCGAGGGTAAAAAGCTTTAAAAAACACATGGTGCCGAAGGTTTGAAGCTTTCGGGATAAACGGAAACATTAAAACGATGCCTTCAACAGCAAATAACGAAGCATGTAAACTGAAAACTGGTAACGATCGACCTGCCAGCTATGTCGACATTGATTGAGATTGGTGAAGAGCTCTAAGAAATCTCTGGACAGAAGAACAGTGGGTGTGGGATATTGGGGGAGAAAGCGTGTTTTGGTAGTGTAGGTTCTGTGGTCGAATCAGACTGACCCAAAAATTGGTGGGAATCGTTTAAGCTTCTGGGATCTTGAAGGAAGGTTCGGGTTTTTGGAACATTGAGGCTGTGTGACAGGAGACCCCGCGGTTGGTTTATGTGTGTATCGGAGTGTATATATGTGTGTGTTGTGGGTGGGTGTGGGGCGAAGGAAGTAGTATGGTATGGTGCGTACCTGTAGGATTTTCTTACACAATTTTTCTGGCCAATTATGCACTACTGGATCTTCCGGAATGAACACATAGTCCGCCTCGCTAGCTAAAGCAGCCATTATGGCCAGGTAACTATAAACACACATAATAATAGTAATAATAATCATAATTGCTGTCGGTAGGTCTCGGGAGACACGTAGATATATGGGGTCCGTGTGATACACATACCGCGCGCTGCTGTTGTTAGCACAAAAACAAAACAAAATGCAAACGGATAAAAAACGGTACTTATGTGAAACCAAAATGGCAAGAATTCGACCTCAACTTTCGACATGTGCTTCTTTTGGCCTTACTGTGGATTTGGCCATTTGTGGCTTTCACGTTGACCAGTTTTTCTTACTTGGATTTGGGACGATTGCTTACGCAGAGTTTTTGCTTTTTTCCCCTTTAAGATTACTTCACAAAAGGTGGAATAATGCGCGGGTGCAGGTATGGTTCTGTGGAACTGGGTGCCATGAGGTCGAATAGTCCGAATCGAACAGAACATGTTCTGCGGATGCTTGATAACGAAACGGTGAACTTCTATGAAGCCCCAGTGGGACGGCGCCTTTTCCGTGGGTTGCCAATTTTGTGCCAAAACAACGGTCTTTTACGTAGCAACAGTTACAAAATTTAGTAGCAAAACGACCACAACGAGAGAACACATTCATATTCACTAAACTAATTTCGACACACAGCAGAACATGATCTTTAACAGAATGGTTCATACGCCAATTAAAATTTGGTTTTATGATGGAGCGCCTGACCCTAGAGAAAGCCTCATGCTACTTTTTAATGAACAGCCAAATCGTGGTCACGTGGAGCCAATTGTGGCGCGGATGTGCGATCAGGCGATGATGTTGCGATAAAGAAAAGCACAAAAATATTAAAGAGCCGAGCGGGGGCTCTGGCCGAGCAAAGAGCGGATGATTTTTCCGGAACGGCTTCCGGTGTGAAACGCCGTGAGAGCATGGTTTACATGAAATGGTGTGAATGCTGGTTGGTTTTTGTTGTTGGTTCGTGGTACTGTTCTATTCGCTTGCCTGTGTCAATTGCTTGCAGAGACGTTCCGGCCAATCGGGTTTCGGAGGGTCTTCCGGAATGAAAATGTAATCTGCTTCGACGCAAAGGCCGGCCACTACCGCCAGATAGCTGTGAAAAATATGAGGAGCACACATGGTGGAATCGGTGGATGATACTCGTGGCGGTGATCGTATGCGCGTTTGGGCCAATTCTTGAACCAGTATATGATGCTGACCGTGTCCGTAAGATGGCAAATTTTGTAACAAATTTTGGGTTCTCATCGAAGTGGATGGGAAACGAAGTAGGCTATGGCTGCTGACGAACGCGAATGATGTGCGAACGAAGTGTGTACGAATGATAGTATCTGGAGCGTACAGGAGGGAATATTAGGTCACATGGTTTGCATTGGACGGTGGCCGTATCTAGTAGTATGTCCAACAGGCTCGGAAGGAGTACCCCGAGCTTTAGTTGCCCAATGTGTCAGCTTTGGCTGGAGAAAGTGAGTGACCCAAACTCGCAATATAAACGGGACGCGGTACATGCACTGGTCGGTAACGCTTGGTAACCGCTAGCGGGTAACACTGGATTTTCCGATCTAGAGTACATTGCAAATTTTCTTTGTAGCAATAGTAGGGATTCAGGGTAACACAGCGTGTGAAAAGATACGAAACGGATG
This sequence comes from Anopheles bellator, assembly GCF_943735745.2. Taxonomy (NCBI): domain Eukaryota; kingdom Metazoa; phylum Arthropoda; class Insecta; order Diptera; family Culicidae; genus Anopheles; species Anopheles bellator. Next base: position 55,825,375 of record NC_071285.1, on the reverse strand, counting down.
TCAGATCCCGGCTTTGGTTGGTCGAGAAATCATCACCGGTAAAGTTAGCAGCTACATGGGTCTGTCGTTTAGCACCAAGTGGAGAAAAGGGCTATACTAAAGTGTGTTGTTCATGCGTACAAATTCGTTTTCTTTTCGGTATGTAAGTTCCTGATAACGTTCGCGACGTCACGACGAGATCCCCGATGGTGGACCTCCGTTTTGGTTGTGGCACATGAACAAACGGGCGTTATTAGAGATGCAGTTGCGAACGATATGGTGGAACAAGAGTGGTCAATTAGAGACGGCTAGTGGACGTGGATGCATAACATCTGCGAGAGAGAACACACGGGGGCTCGGAGAGATGGGTAAGTGGCTTGCCTGTTCCAGTTTATCGCAGATTTTCGTCTCCCAATCCCGTGGTGGTGGCGACTCGGGAATAAATACGTAATCGGCCTCCGAAATGACACCGGCAACGACCGCCAGATAGCTGATCGAGTGTGTCGATCGAGACGGGCGAGATCAAGCAACCGTGGAAAGAGTACAACCAAATATAGTCATTGAACGCGCAGGGAGTGGCAGCAGTAAGTGCTTTTCGTGGACAATCAGACTTCCAAGGCTTCGAATTTTTATCGGGGAAATTTGGAAAAGGTGGTCCCCCCCGGTTGCCAATGGAAACTTACCCGCAGTGCCGCCCCATCACTTCCATGATGAAGGTACGCTGGTGGGAGTAGGCCGTGCTGACGATCGCATCGATCGCCTCGATGATGCGATGCAGCGCGGAATCGGTGCCAATGGTCATGTCCGTGCCGCAGAAATCATTGTCGATCGAACCGACCATACCGGCGATGTGCAGACTCTTGTACTTGATCCGCTGGTCCTGCGTGATACGATTGCTGGCCAGCAACTCGTCCAGCAAGCTGCCCCATTCCTGGCGGAACAGATTGGCTCCGGTAAGGGAACCGTCACCACCGATCACCACCAGATTCGTAATTCCACGCGACACCAGATTGTGGGCCGCCTGCAGTCGCCCGGCACGTTCACGGAAGTCCTTGCAGCGGGCCGACCCGATGACGGTTCCACCGCGGTGGATGATGCTCGACACGGAGGACCAATTCGTTTCGACTATATTGTCTCCACCGTCCACCATGCCCTGGTAGCCCTCGCGAATGAAGTAGACCTAGTGTGCGATAGGTTTTGGAAGATTAGTGAATTTTTTAGGGTATTATTAGGTTAATTTATCAACCAACGATACGGTACCAAAGCGAATTAAACTAAAGCAGGCGCCTGGTATGCCGTGGAGATAATGAACAACCTGGCGTCTCCATCATCTTGGCGAACAGAAACCTAGCAGGGACCAGGGTCTTATGTTTAAATCAATTTCAATTGCTGCAAATTGAATCCTCGCACAACATAACGGGTTCCACTTAACCTGTCTGACCTTTCCGCCCAACAAAAATGGGCCACGCACACGCGCGCGGCTGCTACAGCTGTTAGGAAGGCAGGCGGCGTGCTCCATGTTTCGAAATATTGTGACCGTTTCAAGGTCACGATGACAGACCGTTTGGTTTGAGTAGTGTCTTGAATGATTCATTTTTCTGATCAAACACTTTTACTGCTTGTGAATGACAAAATTCCTCGAGGTTTAATAAAAAAAACGGTGCCTGTCGAAACCGCCAAATAATGGCAAAACTTTGTCAAAAAAGGTTATCTATAAATCGTGATAATTTCCTAAATTGATAAAGAGGCCAATAAACCATTTGGCGTTCGTATGTGCGAATTGCTGCGTGCCGGCCTTTCAGAACCTAAAGAACTGGGTCTACGGTGATGGGTACGATAAGGTCGTGGTAGCGGTATCAGTTAGGTTACGCCTCGCCACTAACAACAACATTGGTGGGGCATGGTCATGGTCGAATGACTGTGTAACTCACGACGGCCATCCACTGACCTAGGCGTACATTTGAATGATATATTTTTAGACTTCCGCCCGCCCTCCTTACTATTGGGCTTGGCCTTGCGACGCGCGGCGTATCCTTGCGACGGACCGTCTACGACCACGACGGCACACCAGTGGGGCCAGGATCAAGGAATATTGCGTTTTTGCGCTGTACCGAAAGCGAAGCCAACAAGTTTAGTACCATGTTCAACCAATTTTTCAATGGCCGTTCGCTGCGTTGGCCCCAGTGGTTGCTCACTGCTAGTTGAGGCAGTTATTTTTAGACATTGAAATACTTCAAAAATGTTCGAACCTAGTGGTCGGTCAGTAAAAAACAAAAACGATCAACTGACATTACTTAGGGTAGCGTCGTAAAACAGAGTGCGCAGAACCGTGGACTTATTTATTGGACTGGTAATGTTAATATGATAAAGTCTGGCGTACCTTGCATCCGACGTAAATGCCCATCCGAACGACGGCTCGGACAGCCGCATTCATGCCTTGGGAGTCACCTCCGCTGGTGAAAACGGCGATACCTTTTCCCTTGTGGGCTCCATGCTGAATAAACCGTTGCACTTGAGCACCCGACGACATTCTTTCTCTCCGGGTATGTTTTCCTCAGAAGCTTTTGGACCGAATCGAGGGATAGCCCAAGAAACGGCAACACAAATGGAGAAATGAAAAGAGAAAGAGAAACGAATTGGAATACGACAGAGCGAATGAGGGAAAGAATCAACACTGGCGCTGGCGCTGGTCCTTGAGTAACACCCGACACACTTCACATGTCCTTAGAAACAAGCTTTGCAAAGGCATTAGTTTTAAATTACTAGCCTAGTCGCGATAATCACATCGAACCGGATAGGTGGAAGACCAACGTCGCACTTTCACAGACTAGTTGAGTGAGGCAGAAAACCAAAACACCACCACACGTTGGTCCTCTTGATTATATCATGCTTGTATCGCACTATTTATTGCCAAAACTAGAAAAGGCTCGCCCGTAGTGGCTGGCTGGCGGGCTGAATCGATTAACGAAGCACCCAATAACACCGCAAAGCAGTAAGACACTCACTTAGACAGCACCCTGGAAATGGTTTAACTCGTAGTAACCGTTGGAAATTCCGTGGGTGACTATGAAGCAGAGTATCCGCGAACGAAAACCGACGTCGACGATCGGGCAACGCTCAAAAGACAACTGACTTTTCTACGGCCACAGATCTGCACCCGCGCGTTAAATAAGCGAAATGAAGCCGGTGGCGAGCGGACGGGGAATTGGTCTGGTCGGTGATGATTACCGCGATTCCTGCCTCCTGTCTACCGCACCCACACAAACTCTTTTTCGCTCGTCCGTGCTTTGGAGCAAGACGCCGCAGCAATGCACAGAAACTTTCTTATTGCTAGTGCTTTGCTGTTGCTGCTGCTAGAGGTGATCCAGAATGACATTTCAAGGTGACTTTAAGAGGAGGGAAAATACAAACTGGCCGCCCAGTGGTCACGGTAGCTTGTCGTTGAAAGTGCAGAACAGTGTTTTATAACACGGGCCAATGAAACCTTCTCCGTGTTGCTCGGAAAACTATCGACAAATAGTAAAGTGAGTGTTGAAATTAACAAAGCACCAACAGCTGAGGGGAAAGTGGCGAAAAACGCGATCCGTTCAATGCTACTTCTCCGAAGGATCTAGCAACCATTGGGCGGCCGCTTGCGGGGCTGTCAAAGCGCTGCTGTCAACATCAACCGGTGAACGAAACAGGGACGATCAAAACACGGGGTTGGCGCAAAAATTGCATCACTGTTGCTCAATTTTGAAACTTTTTTCCATCAATCATTATTCCTGGAACCACCGGAATATCGCCATAAATAGCAAAATAGTGAAATGATTTCTTAGGCGCCGCCTCCTGTTTGTGCCTGTGGGATGATCAGTTTTTGGATGATTTATTTCATCATTTTTTTGCAGCACCAATTAAACTGGCGCCGTAAAACTGTGCGGTTCGTTGCTCCGTGTTTTTTTTTCTTTGAATCTTTTCCAACCTTGAGGTAACATTACCAAGCCCCGCGCCGCAAGTATGCCGGCCTTTGGAATTCATTGTGTGTTTACAAAAGGAACCGGTTGCCAGTCATATGCCTGACGAAGCCGGAAAGTCTTTTTGCTCCCTTATGACTCACTCTCGCGATGGAGCGTCATGTTGTGAGGTCACGCAGATACCGGGACTCGGTCAGGAATCCGATGAGCATGGAATGCTGTTGCAATGCTCGATTTCACGACGTGGTCGTGGCGGGTTTACATACTAGACCGGTAGTCCCCTGGTTCTGAATTTCTTTCGTCGCCGAAATAAATCCCGGACCATGACGAGAAACGCGTTATCGAAGTTTAAAACATTTCGCATAATTTATTTATTACACTTGAAACAAACATTGTTTTAATTTCCTATACTTTCTCGAAGGGGTATGAGTATCACACCACATCCAGCATTTTAAGCTAAGAATAACACACTTTCCCTTACAATAGTAACACAAATGCACCTCAAACCTCAATCGTCTCGCTCTCTCTCTCGGGTGGACCGAACTGTGCTCGTCAAATTTCTTAATCACCTTTGGTGACGTGCATTTCCCAAAAACCTAAGATTCAAATGCAACTGCAACAACCGAGCCACGGATTCGAGATCGGTCCGCGCGGAGCTTCCTGGCCATTCTTTCCAAAAGACAGGACACTAGAAGGGGGTTAGGTGTGATCTTTAATGTCATTGTTTTATTTCTCGAATAGAGCGAAAACATAGTAAACTTGTAGTATGGTTGCGGGTTTTTTGTTAGCGAGAGAAAGTAGCGTGTTTGCTTTCTGTTCGTGGTATCTGGTTGTTTTTGTTTTCCGGTTTACATTAACTGGCGCGCTGTGGCGCGTGTTTATTCCACACCACAGCTCTATAGCTCTCCTCCTGTGTGGGCTCTTCTCTTGGCCCGTGGGGCCCGGCGACGGTTAGTTAATAAAATTCTCTTCAACCCTTCGCTTCTTGGCTATTGTTGTGTTTGACTTTAAACAAGTAATGCAAGGTTTACGGTTTACCCTTTCTGCGTGTGAGTAGTGTGTGTCCTGTGTTTGCGGCTGAATCCCACCCTCACGTTCTTCGTAAGAAAAGCTTCTTTACTGACATGATTTCCTTTTGCGTTTGTTCACAGTTTGTTATACAAGTTTGTTGCTCTTCGCTCTCCACAATGTTTGATTAATGACGACGACGACGACGACGACGATTTGACTTGTTTTTGCTGTTGGTTGTTGTACAAGAGTAATAATTTCCATACGATGCTCTCTTTGCTTTGCTGCGCTTTGTTGTTTTGTTTGTTTCGACTGATGGTCTTTGTCGCACCCAACAAGGATCACCCAAGGATCGTCGGCCACTTTTAAACAGGGCTTCTCCAGGATCGTCGTTTGGCTACTCCTTTGGGTCGTTTGGCTTGCTTTAGTAATGTAATGATGTAAGACGACAGAATTTGTATTAACTACTACCTTATCCTCGCTCTCTCTCTCTCTCTCTCTTTCACTGTGTCTTTGATCCCCGGCGTGCGTGCCCCTGTCTCTTCATACAATGTTTCCGGTGGCCACGCAACAATCGCGCAACCCCAACCGGAAGGAGAGGACACTCTTTTTCGCGTGCTCTCCGCACGAAACAAAAAACTGGCCGTAAGAACCACGAATAAAGTGAACTAACACAACGCGTTCTTCACAGCTGCTGCTTCTCTTATTTTCTTTCCACGAGGGGACAAACACATGGTTCACAGAGTTTATCATACACACAGTGTGGCTTTTTTGCCACATTCTTACAATATTACAACGAGTTTTTTTGTTTACTTACTCCATCGGGTCGGGGGTTTGCTTTAACAACAATCATGTTCTTTTGGGTGTCTTGTTTTTTTTTAGATAAAAAGTGTGTATTAGGAAAATTTGGGGGAGCATTCTTTCAAATGTACGACACACCACATCACACACAAAACGACATCATTTGGCTTCTCCACCGGCGCACACGTTTTTTTTCTGTTGTCTGTCTGTCTGCTGGCTGTCTCTCGATGGCACGCAGCAGTAAAAGATCGAAAATCCTTGTTTGTCGCTTCGACTTTTGTGCACCCGCATCGCGAACCCGAGGGGATCCGGGGGGAATTATGGTTGTGGCCAATCCTACAGCTCACACCTACGGTTGTAGCGTGGATTTCTGTCTCTAGCTACCACGTGGGAGCAGTGTCTGGGAATGGTAGCACACAACTTCACGAAACATCACACTGTGGTTGCTCTGAACAATAAAGGTCCCAAAATGCTGCGGGGCTGTGGGAAAACATTAGAGTGCATTTTAGCGGCAGTGGCCGTGTGTGATTTGGGACACATTTCGACGGAAAGTACAACGGGGGGGTGTTGTGTAGACACTTATAGAAATTGTGTACGGTCGTTACGAATTATCCGAACGCGGAACTGTCCGCTGTCACAAAAACGGGTCCCGGCGGGGTGGACGACCCCCGCGCACGCGTCACGATCATATTCCCTACGATGATAAGAGTGTCCTTTTGTGTGGGTGTAGGGAGGGGTGTTAACAACAACGGTCTCACAACAATCTCTCTTTTCCACGCAGATCAGACACACGGGGTGACAAGAATGCGCGCACGCACGCCGTACCTTGCGGCGGCAACCATCTCTCCAGGCAGGGTTCGCACGGTAAGTATGTAACTCCTTTCTACGTTCAAAACGATTGACCTCAACTCGTCCAGTTCGCTACGGCCCGGCTCTTGTTTTGCCCAATTTTCTTTCAATTCCGGCGCCCTCGGGTGCACATCCGGCAGAGAGGAGAGAATGTTTTGTTTACCACACACCCACAACGAGAGAGAGAGACAAAACTCGCGGGTCACACATCCGGTGGTGTGCCCAAAAAGTGACACTCCGCCTCGCGCGCGATCCGCTTTTTGGTGGTGCAGCTGGTGGAGAGAAAAGGGGGTAGAAAACCACAGTGCGGGACACAACGCCACATTTAAACAATGTCGGCACCCTATCTCGGGCGGGGCCGGATAGGAGAGAGCCACAGAGTAATCTCGAGGGGCGAGAGGGACGACAGGGATTATAGCAATAGAGAGAACATACATATAAACATGTACTTTTGTTGAATTTGTCTGCCACCTCATCATCATCATCATCATCAGCAGCGCTAGGCTCTTTGGGCGCGCGCGCGCTCTGCGCTGCTTATCCGATCTTCCACCGTCACACGCAACCTGCCTGAAATAGCTTGTTCCTTGTCGTAGGTCGCGCACGCGCGTGCGTGCGTATGTGTGTATAAAGTGTTCCACAGCATATTGTTCCGTTTGACCACCAATCTTTGTTGGTTGTGTGTCTTCCTGTATCGTCCAGAGAGAGAGCGAGCGAGCTTTTGCTCCTCAACGCGCACGCCAATGAAACCAACGGAAAGCTTTCTTTCTCGTCTCTTGCTTTTTGTGGCGCGCGTGTGGTTTTCACTTTCTTCAACACCCATACACACACACCCACAACAGCAGTGTGTTGTTGTGCGCGAGGACAGGTTCGTGTGCTTCTGTTGTTTTCTTCTTGAACCGATCTTTTATTCCTTTTGCATGGCGCCTCACAGCTTTTTCTCTCTATGTTACTGTGCCACCGTCGACAACAACGTTGTGTGCGCTACTCTGCTGCGCGAAAATACCGGCATCGGTACACGCCGAGCGCCCTTTCCATCGTCCATCTCGACAACCAGCAATAAATTCTTATCCTTTTCCATCTGAACCTCTCATTATGAGTGCCTTGCTTAACATCTTGCTCTCTTCTTCACGCGCTTTTCTGCTCGGCACGCGGCTGGCGCGCACGATCGTTTCGCAATGGGGAATAGAGATCGCGGATGCATTTATTTCTCTGTTCCATCCAAAACGATGGCGCAGCTCCTATAGAGTGACCCTGTGTTCGCGGCTGCGTACCCAACGTTTCTGGCTTGCTTTCTGCTGCGGCGGCAGGTTGCTGCTGCTGGCGCTGACTGCTGCTGCTACGGCGGCAACGACGTTCTGCTGCGTGTTTTGTGTGTTTTTAGAGCTACTTCTTGGCGGAAGCTAATCGCATCGCATCGCAACCATCCTCTCGCTCTTGCGCGCGCGCGCGCTTTTCTACCTGCGTCTCCTTCGCGGTTTCTTCTGGTTTTGTTCTCTTTTTAATCAATAGTCTCAAAACGGAATTTCTATTGTAGTTCAAGTGTGTGTTGCGTTGTGTTGTTGTTGCTGGTTTGTGTGTTGTGTGTATTTTGTTTCGCTTTAATTTTAGTTTGGTTAATTATCGCCACCTTCCTGTGGCTCGTCGCCGTCGCCCTGGGTGTCAGACGTCCAGAGCGTTAGGTTGTCCCGCAGCAGCTGCATGATGAGTGTCGAGTCTTTATAGGAATCCTCGTTCAGCGTGTCCAGCTCGGCAATCGCGTCATCGAACGCCTGCGCGCGCATCCCGGGGGGCCGAAAAAAAAGACAAACTCATTAGAACGGGGTCGCGTTCGTGACCAATTGGTTAATGCATCGAATACAATCAGAATCGGGCCTCCTATCGTAATGTTTTGTTTTTGAAACTCATGGCACAACATTACGAAATAGGCAGCGCAACACTGGGGCACAGCTTGCATATTGTTGTTGCTATCATTCAATCCAAATTAAAATAAAATACACAGTTACAGCCGCACATGGTGGTTATGTATGGTTCGCGAGTTCTCAACATCTCGGGCACACCAAGCTCTAGAGAGAGAGAGAGAGGAGGTTCCTCCCGTTACATAGCGAGAAGGTTAAAAGCACAGCAAACGCACGTTTCGGCAAACAATCATCGCATGTTAAATGTGAGAGGCTATTGGGGGCTGTATTAGATATGAGCCTAGCGAACGACTCGAGACTCGGTGTTATAAGGGGCGCAAATTAGCAATTAGTAAGAGGACATGCAAACGGCAGCTCGGAGAAGATCAGTAAAGAGTAACAATCCTCATGGGCCGTTAACACACCGAACGGTGAACATTTGTTAGAGTTGGCGAATCTGCGTGTCTCGAAAGCATTCGCGGCCAATTGCACGAACGAAATGGATGGAGATGTGGAATGTTGCATTGAAGAGTTGCAGTGGGGCCAAAAATGCATTGTGTTAAAATTAATTTAAAAAAACGAACTATAAAATGCAAATGACAAATTAAAAAATTAAAAAAACACAATCACAACGGAATTATCATTAACTAGGAAAAACGAGAGAAAAAAAAGAAAGGGATGGTAATAACCTGCTTTGCCAGGTGGCAAGCCCGTGCCGGCGAGTTAATGATTTCATAGTAAAAGACCGAAAAGTTCAGCGCAAGGCCTAACCGAATCGGGTGCGTCGGTTGCATTTTGGACTTTGCAATATCGAACGCTTCCTGATACGATTTTTGCGAATCCTCCACCACGGCTGGAGAGAGAGAGAGAGAACAGAGAGAACACACAGGATTTGTAGTTTATCGTGTGGGATTTGAACCAGGGGCGAACAGCATCGAACTCGACAGAACCACACAACAGCGGTATTAGTGATAGAGGAGTGGCATTGGCGCGCCCGCGTTGAACCACACAACCGACAAGATCCTTCTCCGACGGATCACGAATGTGACAAAAAAAAAGGGAGAGGGAAGCGCGCAATATCTCTGCTGCTTATTAGACACAAGGAGTTAATTCAGAGTTATCATAAACAGACCCAAAAGGCTGTGTATGGCGGCGGCAGGTGACTGTGTATTTTACTCTTTCGATTGAGTTACTTGCTGCTCCTATATGTATGAAAGCCTTCTTTTTCGGAGGAGCACGGATTCTGATTGCACCAAACCAATGCTGCGAGCTTCTTGTGGTAAATATCGACCTGTTTAGCCAGCTGGCAGGCTTTGTCGGGAGAGTTTAGGATCTCGTAGTAGAAGACTGAGAAATTGAGCGCAAGACCCAACCGGATAGGATGTGTTGGTTGCATTTTGCCTTTACTAATTTCAAAGGCATCCTGGTACGCAGCTTGCGAATCGTCGACTACGGCTGTGTTGCGTTACGCGACGACGATGGTTTCGTATGTTATCGGCGATCGTGATTTTGTGCGCCAGGTGAAGTAGGATTGACGCGAATGAAATAGAGATAAGAGAAAAAAGGGCGATCGTATCATTAGCGCATTGTTCGATCCGCGGCGCTGTGTGATCGCGCGGATGGGTGGGTCAGTTTAAGCAGAGCAAAACTACGTTTGCAACGATCCATCTGGACCGCAAAGGGAACTAGGGAACTAGGGAACATGTGGAAGGTGTGTCGCTCGCCCCGGTGGGGGGGCATCGAAATGGTCAAACGAAATGACTTACTGTGGCGGGTTTCGCCGGTAGCTACTTCAGCTAGGTATCTATAGTAGTCGCCTTTCATTTTGAGGTAAAACACTTTACTCTCTGGATTACTGGCTTTGGGAATAAGGAAATTGTCAAGGAGACCCTGAAAGAAGAGAAAAGAGTGTGTGTTCATTCGGTGCCGCCTGTAGGTGTGGAGTTGTTGACTGGTGGGTGCATCTCGCTACAATCCGCCCACTTACCAGCACTTCGTAGCAGATTTCCCTCAGTTCCTTCTCAACCCGTTCTCGGTACTCTCGTGCCAGTTGCTGTTTGCGGGCAGAGGATTCGGTTTTCTGTTCGATCGACGATATCACCCGCCAGGACGATCTGAAATGGAATGGTGGACTCGTCACCGGGTTCCTATCCTACGTGTGTTCCCGCCTTCTGCTGGCGCTTATATTACCTTCGCGCACCGACAACGTTCTTGTAGGCGACGGACAACAGGTTCCTTTCTTCGTTTGACAGTTCCACGCCGGTTTCTGTTACTGATTTCATTGCCTGTGCCATATCATCATATCTAGAAAAGCATCCGAGTGGGCAGAGATTGTAATGAAATGTTCGGAAATCTCAACGGAAAAACACATTTTTTTAACAGCAAAACAACCTACCGTTCCGACTGTTCGGCTAGTTTTGCCTTCTGAACTAGTTCTTCCTTGTCGACGGTAGACATTTTGAGTGTTGTTCGCGATTAGCTTTCCTGGTTTTCACTAGCTTAAAATGAGACAACCTTCCTGTGGAAACACCAAGGAATACCAAACAGCAAATTAGTAACTAATGTCCCCGTTCATCATCGTGGGGCAACAACTGTTAGGGCGCGCGGGAATTAAAACCAAGGTTTCGCTGACGGAAGCACCGGAGCATCGGTCACTGGGTAGAGTGGACTCAAAGCCGAGCTCAATAATGACGCACTGCGGAGACAACGCACTTCGGGGCCAATTTTGGCACAGAGGATCTCAGAGTTTTGACAGCACACCGCACGATACGGGAATACGATTCGAGACCCTGTCGGATCAATCTCGTCAACGCCTACTGCAGAACGAAGCATTTGGTCGCACACAGCGGCAGCAACACAAATGGTGACTTGGATTAACTGATTTTACATTACTATTTAACACTTTCGTGAAGTGTGCCGAAAAGTGTGCAATTTCAGCATCCACAGCTCAGTGCACGATTGCGCCTAGTTTTTTGCCAGTTCGCACGTCAAATTAGGGCTTTAAAAATGTGCTTTTCGTTCTCACCCGTTCGTTAACATCTCGCGGGAAGCGAAATACCCACACTAACGAGCGTGCGTGCGACGTCGCGCGGCCATCCGCTAAACACATACACGAGAGACCAATTTGCACACAAAAATGGGTGCTCATCGGCGGCGGCGGCGGGGCAGCGGCCGAGTTCGCCTCATCTGATGACGTAATTTTTTGCCGACAAACGCGATGCAGAGGGAGCGAACGCTCGAAGAAGAACAAACATTCGATGAAATGAACACACAGCGGCCAAGGTTTACAGAGAAATGGTTCCGGCGTGCGTATGGACCCCGGACTCGTTCGTTGTTCTTCTGTTCAAACATACACGGGCTACACTGCTGCTCTTTATCATGAAAAATGCCGTTCGCCGGAAGAAAACCGTTCTCCAACCGGATTGCCATTACGGCCCCGCCACGGCCGGCAACTCTGGATTGGAGCGGGTTGCGTCATTGCTTGCCTTTGGCACCACATACTTAAAATAAAACCAAACGAAAATAACGTTTTTTTTTTAATTCTCTCTCTCGCTCTCTATGTTGTATATGTTTGTTAATCATCTCCCGGTGAGCTGTTGCGCCTCCTTAAAAGTGAACCATCTTTGAAATCAGCAGTGCCGGGGGGCTGACGCATTTTTCATGTTCGTAAGCCATGGGAAATGCAAATAGAGTGTGACACCGATTTCCACTCGGCATGGTATGGTTGATTGGTTGGTTCCATTGCTAGGATCTTAGCGTTAAACAATTTTGCAAAAAACTTCTCCCGATTGGTGACCTTGAGTGAGATAGAAGTGGTGGTGCTCGCCTGCTTCGTCGACCGGGGCCCCCCGTGGGATTTGTTTCGAATCGACTGGACTGCTGGACATCTGGTTTTTCTCTTGCTTGAACGGTGAGTCATCAGCTTTCGTCAACACCTAATCATGTGTGCAAAGAGAGATTTTGCATACCTACGCGTCCCCCCGCACAAGTGCCCTTGCCGTGTGAGGTCACCTGCCACACCATGCTGCTCCATCGCGTACCGGATCACGTTCGGCGTGTGTCTTTCCGGGAAAAGTTTCTTACGTACCCCACATACTAATACCCCTACACCCGGCTAATGAATGCCAGAAAGGCGGAAACCAAAACCCATCCGGAGAATGGCCCTCAGACTGGTGCGCGACTGGTTTCCTTCGGCCATTCCTGGGGTGCTTTGCTGCTCTAGGCCTACTACTCTAGCCAGGTTCCAGTCGTTCAAAAAGGGAAAAATAGCGGATAGTTTTACGTCATGTTGCTTTACCGTCGCCATAACATCAAAACCTCCCTCTCTCTCTGTCTCCATTTCTTCTCTCTCATAAAACTAGTCGTCCTTGCTCGTTGTGAGGGATTGGTTCTCTCAGCCGATTGCTTTAGTCATTCGGTTCACAAAATGTGCCATAAAACACATACGCGCGCGGGTGCGGAAGGATTCAGATTGAAAGTTCCAGGTGCGAACTTTTAAAATGGGTTCGTTTCGTATTTACTGCGTTTATGAAACATGCTTCGTGGCGTAGAAAAACAAACAATTTTCAATCTTTCTAAAATAAGCACCGCTCCCTGTGCAACGAACAAAGTGCGTGGTGTTTGTTCGTAATTCTACCAAGGGGGACTCTCTCTTTTTGGAATGTCTCTCTCATTAAATGCCGATCACTGGTAATCCGAGCCCCGCGGCAACGACGACGATCCATTTTTTCTGAATAGCATTTTTTAATTTTCGCTCAGCAAGAAAAATATCCTCATTGCCCGGGGTGGGGGGGCCACCATACACCACTAAGAGATTTTCACCATATTCACCACCGCCTACTAATTGAAAAGTCTCTTCTCGACTTCTTCCTTCCTTCACCTTATACTAGCACATACACAGTGATGCGCACGTATCCTCGTAACCACTACTTTAATGAAATCGTCGACTCTTGCTCAGGAGCGAGCGAGAGAGAGAGATGGAGAGAGAGAGAGAGAGCACGGGCAATGAAAAAGAAAATTGTTGATCGATTGCTTCGATTTCGGTGGAGAGTTGATTATCGATTTGTTCGCGTGGCGTTGTTGGGGGCCAGCACAAAAAAAGGACTTTGGTATCACAGGACCGCCTCGTTGGAAGCCTTTCAGCTCCTTTTTAACCACGCACACACGCAGGACAGTAGATAAGCAACGATGGGGCAAGTGATCATCATGGACAGGTCATCACGCACTATAAAGGAAGCAGTAGGGCTAGAGCCCAACCATCTTGGGCGGCATGGCGACATGAGAAGTTCACGATGTCGTGCCGTGGCACTGCGGAGACAGCAGCGCAGCATCACGCCTTCCGCCCGTCGCCTGCCATCATTATGTGAAAATAGTATTCTTAATTATTTTCTTCCGCCCCAATGGTGTGAATGTCGTGGCGTGCGGCGCGCGTGGTTGTGTGACGGAATTTTATGCGTTTTCAGGGAACACGCCACACCACATACCGCGCTGTGGGCGGAAGGGGGGGGACCGGCAGCGACGGCACACCGGCGTTCAAAAATGGCTTTTTCCTGTCTATAAAAAAGTATGAACCAGCGCCGCGCGCGGTCTCTGCCGACCCATCCACCCGCCCGCCAGTCAGCCAGCAGCAGCATCATTAAATATATCTTCCTTCGCTTTTTGCCCATCGTCGTCGTCCTCTCGATGGCCGGATGAGGAAAAATCAATGAGGCACCACACACTCTCACAGACACACTCGCACGGACACTCTGCATTCTCTAAGAGCAAACAACGGGGCGATTTGTTCAAGAACCAAGTTTTCCGCCCATCCGAAGAATAGTAAAACACACAGCGGCGGGGAAAGAAAATCTGTACCCCGCGCCTCAGTTCCCCCACACGACACGCCTTTTCCCGTCTGGCGGTCCGATCTGATCCGGTACCCGTCCAACCCGTCGTCTGCCACCAAGAACCGAAAGAGAATCCGAGACACCGAGAATCACCGCTCCACCCAACAACAACAACAACCAATTTTTCGTCCAACAAACCCTACTCACTAATGGCACACACGGGGAACCAGCAGCACGGGCAACGTAACAAACGCACCTACTCTGGGTGGCACACGAATACGCACGTCGTGAAAAGCTCGCACGAACTCCGGGACTGAATCTGGTCGATCGGCCGCCGCCGTGTCGTGCTTGGTCCCCGTTGGTTGGTCGGTTCAAAAATACCGACAACCAAGGCGCTCCTGCGCCGCTACTGCGCGGCCCCCTCGCTGGCGGCCACCCAGTCTCTCTCTCTCGCTCTCGCTTTCGCGGTCCCCTGTGTGTTAGGCCATCGTGTTCGAAGTGTCTCTCTTTTGCACACGTACACATACAAACGGCCCAACAAGAACGTTGCTGCTGGGCATCGGATGCCGCGCGACCGGAGACCGAATTTGAGCCGCGTCCGCTCGTCATAGGAAGGCGCGGCGCACATGCAACCGAACGTGAGCGGCGTTCGTGCGCGCGCGTGTGTGCGCGTGTGTCTGTCTGTGTCCGAGGGCGGGCAGCGATAGCAGGCACGAGCGGGGTGGCACATGCGCAAAAACCCGCCGCCCGAGAGACGACGACCACGCGACGGCGGCTTCCGCCGCGATCCGTCGTCGTCGTGGTCGTCTTCACACCTCCGTCGAGGGAACGAGTTGAGAATTTCTCGCGAGGCTTTTTCGAACGGACCATTGGCCTGAAGACAGGAACAGGACACACAAATGGCTGGCCAGGGGGCTCTTGTTTATCCCATTATTAAAAGGACACGCAAGTAGCGAACGGAGCACCCTCCATAAGCACAGGGACCGCGATTTGCGCGAAATCCTAAAAATACGGCGAGGAGAATCGAATCTTCCGCCGTCCGGAATCATCATTAATCTCTTGTCTTGTGTACCGTGCGCGCCGGACCTGTGTACACGAGAGTTAGTTGACTACCAATTAGTGCGCTCCGTTTTAGTAGACGCGAATGCGATAGATCCCACCACGAAAGCCAGTTGGAAGCGATAACCAGAGGTCGGTTGCTGTTGCTGGCTGGACCCCAATAGGCGACACCATCACCCAGGTACGGGGCAAACCACACCACACGACGGACGGGGTGAAGGTGATGGCTCTACTGCGGCGGCGCGGTCATTAGGCACCAGGAGAGACACCTTCCTGGTGAGAATCGAAGACGGTGCGCTGCCGCGCCGTGGAGCAGCAGCCTTCTTCCTTGGTGGAAAAGACCTTGGCTTTCCTCCTCGGACGGTGGTAGGTGCCCTGCGGGCAAACACCAGCCGAACAAAAGGCGAACCCGCTAAACTCTGAACACGATGTTGTGATTTTCATTACAAGCACAATAATGGGTGGTGGTACCTCTGGCGTGATGCTGGGGATAATATAGCCCTGCCTGCGCCGATGATATGATGTTGCGGTGTACCGCGTACATCCAGTTCTTCGAAAGTGACATGGCGGATCCAGGGATTATCCGATGGCTAAAAATAGTTCCCATTTTGTCAAGGATACGACGACGGGGATATTCTAGCGCGGACACACATCAGTTTTCCGATTATCCATCCGATTTTTCCGGTTCGGGTCTCTCGCCTGCTCACACAGGAGCCAGGAAAGCAGCATTTCTGTGGCCTGCGGTACAGCTGCTGCCAGCTTCGAGAGGCCACGTGTCTACCCGGCCCCGTGTGATGCAACACAGCGGAACTTCAATTCTTCTGCATCCTTCTACTGCCTCCTCAAGAGACCACCGCCGCCGGAGCTTCCGCGCCGTGGCCTAATTCGTGCAAAAGGAATCGTCCAAAAGATTATGCAATCGTCGCCCTGGACACAATAAAACAGGGATACTATTGTGGCGAAAAAATATCGGGAACTCGCTTATAATTAAAATTTTTGTTGTAAATTCATTGCAAAACATTTGTTCCAACGTTTTTTTTTCCTGTTGAAAGAATTGTCCAAGAATTGTCTCTCCACAAAAATCCGGTCAGGTTTGACTCACAGCATGACGCAAACGACGCATAACACCCAAACAGTATTGTTTGTTGACAGTTTGGCCATTTCGAAGGCCATTCATGATGCACCACACCACGACAATTGGCCACAGAAGTATGAAGTTATTTTCCAACAGTGGTCTACGTCCGAAAACTTGTACCCACTCACTAGTGCGCCAGAAATGTGTTTTACGAAGCACTTCCATTCAAGCATCTTATATCTTATCTCAGGGAAATAAAATGTCTGGGACAGGGGAGAATTGTGGCATAGTAAACAACCCCCAACGTCATGAGTGTTATCTTCAGCTCAACTATCTTCACACACCAAGACCGGGATCTGGGGATCTCGTTTTACACTGTAATTACTCCTTCTCGCCTTCCTCTTGCAGCCCAAAACCGGGTTGATCTAGGAACTGTAGCTTTCAGAAGCCATCGCACCTAATTTAAACCGTACAAAAAAGGCAAAATTAGGCACCGTGAAGCATGACAAAAATTGCTCCCCTGACACAGTGCTGGGCTTCGTAGTTGGGTGAGCACGAAAAGAAGCACCCTTTTTATGATGCCGATAAGCGGATGCTGCTGCTGAGCAGCAACACAGGCGGGTCCGCATTGAGATAAGATGATGTTAGAAGGGACAACATAAACCGGGGCGATCATACGGCTTATCATATCGTCGTTCTCGTTTTTCTCCTTACGCTGGGCGTGTTAGGAGATCAAGGACGCAGTAGTTCCGCTCTGACCTGTTCCGCGTATTGCGTGTCCTTTATTGAAACGATCTCCAATTAGTTTTCTTTCAACGTGTAGAATGTGTAGAGCTGTATCTCCCCACCCGTGTGTGGGCACACTCCGTGCGGACACAGTGCCCACGGCTCCGTGCCGTGCATGCTTCTTTATTGTTTCTAGCCGCGCCTCGTCGTCCACCTTCGGAATCGAATTAGCCTTGAAAATGTTCTAGCAATTACTCATATATAGATATCTGAGACACATCCACACATCTGTCACATCCGCCAGATGGAGCAACAGCAGAACCGGGCCGTGCATTTATGGTGACCGCACGCACGCAGCCACACCACCACTGCGCCACTGGCTGTCGGTATGGTGTGCGGCCTCCGCTTGGTGTGTCCGTTTACAAGTCGACCGCGAACCGCGAGTAGTCAGCAGCGTCCCCGAGCCACGGAACACGACAGCGTTAGAAGCGTGCTTTTTACCACCATCTCTAATCAACTGCTCCATACGGGTCTCCGTTACCTCCCCCCGCTAATCGATTAGAGGGCAAGATAGTGACGGAGGACCTCTCGGAACAAATGGAGGTGTGATTGAAACATGTGGACCAAGAAAAGCGTGACGGCCAAGAAAGTTATAGGAAAGATTGCGTCGGCCCCACGAGAAAGAGGACTAGATCGAAGTCGGCAGAGTAGAATAGACCTAACAGATGATACGGGGAGAGGTTGGCTGACCAACACTAGCCCATTCGGTGATAGGAGAGGTACACTACTCCGACGTCCAGGCGTTCGACCAACGTAATAGCGAGCAACTTCACAATAGATTACGCGCACTCGCTCTCTCTCTCTCTCTCGCTTGCTTAAGTGCGGGGCCAATTATGGTTGCTCACTGTCTCTTGTGATGCGTTTCCGGTGGGTGCACTACAACATATCATCTAGTGGCGGCCGGTTACAAAACCGGTTTACCGGACACACTGCAGATTGGTTGGGGGGGGGGGACCACTCTCTCCCACTAGAAACGCATTAACGCATTGGGAGGAGGAATCGCGGTCGTTTCCATGACACAGGTGTGCGCCATGCAACCAACAGAGAAAAAGAGCGAGGGAGCGAGCGTGCGAGACAGCATAACTCTGAAGGTTGCGCGCGGCCTACTTGCCGT
The DNA here is from genome assembly GCF_943735745.2 of Anopheles bellator. Lineage (NCBI taxonomy): Eukaryota > Metazoa > Arthropoda > Insecta > Diptera > Culicidae > Anopheles > Anopheles bellator. The sequence continues at coordinate 55,807,031 of NC_071285.1, read as the reverse complement.
GGCCTCACTAATGAGGCGGTAAAAGGATAAGGAGCCTTGCGAGCGTGTGGTCTGCTGGTGTGCGCTCTTTAACCGGCCACTAGCATGCAATACGAAAGTTCTAGAAAATCTTATCCGCAAGAGATAGTCGCCCATGCTGTGGGCCGCGTTAAAGCGAGACAGCTGGCGGTGGGCAGCAGGCAGAAACAGATCCGTCGTTCTGTTCACTCCTACGGGATGGGCCCCCAATGAGCCGCATTGTGGGAAAGAGTGGAAAAGCGGCCGGTCTCGCGCGCGGCATTCCGATTTTCCCGTTTCCCAACCCGGGCGGGACCGGGTGTTCGAAAGCATGCGGCCATTAAAATACGGAGAAGCATAAATGACTTTCTCTCCTAACGAATTTATTGTCGTAGGGTCGATTTATATCACTTGTGCCATTCGCTTCATATCAGAGGAATTTTCTTTAAGATAAAACGATCAGCAGATTGCTGAAACGTCAGTGGGCTTTTCCTTGGCTGCATTTTTCCACAGTGTATCACACGCGCACGTCGTTCCCAATGACGCACACATTCTTCCATAGGAACGCACGTTCACAGGACACACTGTTCGATTCCTTTTCCACGTATGGCAATGCAAGGATAGCAACATAAATTCACGTGCACACATACACACACAAACATTGCCGTCCTTGCGCCTTCAGTCGGGGAAACGGGCAAGGTTTGGCCGATGTCTGATAATGCAGAAGGAGCACGCGACAGAACGCTGAGCCTGAGAGCCCTGCTCGAGATGCTTGATTAATGAAATCCGTCAACCGCGCACGCATGTCACGGGTGCGACTTCCGCCGTTGCTACGAAACGAGCAACCGAAAGAGGGATGGAACGATGCGGTCGATTTTCATCCCTAAAATGTCGGCACCAAAGTCAGCCCGGAGGGAGGCCCCGGTATGTGCCGGACTTTTGACCCGGTCCGGCAATAAAAAAGCGGTGCCCCGTTAGAGACTCTCTTTCGCTCAAAATGGCTGCCCGACAACACCGCAGAGGCGCGCGCACACACGCGCACACACGGCGTGTGTCTCCGCCTCACGGGGCCTTCTTAGATGCGTCACACCGCGGACCAATTTTTCTTCACGCGGCGCGCTGCCTTTTTTCTGGCCCGGGTCCATCGTTCTACGCGGCGGAAGGACACGACTTTGGGGTGCTTCCGGGAGCTAGGAATGTGGGTTCGGTGTTCTACTTACTTTTGGTAAGAAGAGGCGATAGTTAACGTACAAAATAATGGCACACACTACTTTTTACACAGCTCGTCACTCCCTGATCGGCGGTTTTTACCATCAATCGAACGACGTTACGGGGCGAGTGGCTTTGTTCGTGTGGATGGTTCGCACCGGTTCGCGCAACCCACCGATTTATGCTCACCGCGTAACGCCGTGCCGTGCTACGTGTTATGCTGCGTTACGTGGGGATGCGCAATTCGAATCGCTGTGGAAAAAAACCGACGGGTCACAAAAGAACGCCAACTGGTTTCCGCTATTTATGCACGTGCTGGAGAGAGAGGGTTAAATTAAAAATATTTTAAATCCTTGATTTAAACCCGCGAAGGCCGGTTCAAACACAGCAGGCGAATTTCGTGGTGTTGTCGCGAGTGAGCTGACCGTTCGCGTGGCCATAGTGCTGTGAGCAATATTTCAATCTGATTTGCCAGATGCCATGTTAAAAGCTATAATTTTAACATTTTTTGCGTTCGATTCGACCATAAAATTGTATCACAAAGCGATGAAACATATCTTCGTCAGATATTTGACAGCCCTTAGCGATTTGACAGCAACCTGTGCTGTGAGTCTCACAGCCTTATTTGGCATGAGCACGATTTGACAACCGAAACGAAGGGCATTTTCATCGGGGCATAGAAACAGGGAAGAAAAAAAGAAGGCCTAAAACGTCAAACGTTCTCACATGTTTTTGAACCATTCGCCAGCGCGTGTTTGATAAACAGAAGGCACGTTGCCAAAGTACATTACCGGTAATCCACGATGCCGAAATCGAAGAGAGACAAGAAAGGTAAATTTTGACCTAAAAACCTAGCCACGACGATTGCTGACGAGGATGATTGGTGGGCTGTGTTTCTTTTAGTGTCCCTCACCAAGACGGACCGCAAGGGGTTGAGCAACAAACAACAGATCATCGAGGACATACAGCAGTGCCGGCAAAAGTACGACAATGTGTTTCTGTTCACCGTCCAAAATATGCGCAATAGCAAACTGAAGGAAATCCGGACGCAGTGGAAAAATTCGCGCTTCTTTTTCGGCAAAAACCGCGTCATGCAGCTCGGCCTGAACCTGATCAACGATGATGGCGACGGTGGTGAGCCCACGGAGTTGGAGAAGGGCATGGAACAGTTGCGGGAGCAGATGATTGGCCAGTGCGGGTTGCTGTTTACTTCCGAAAGCAAAACGACCGTGCTGGAGTGGTTCGATTCGTACGTGGCCAAGGAGTACGCCCGCAGTGGATTCCGAGCGACGAAAACGGTCAAACTGAAGGCCGGCCCGTTGGAGGAATTTTCCCATGCCATCGAGCCGCACCTCCGGTCGCTCGGAATGCCGACCAAGCTGGATCGCGGGGTGGTGACGCTGTACAAAGAGTATAAGGTGTGCGAGAAGGACAAATTGTTGAGCCCGGAACAGGCGCGCATTTTGAAGCTACTCGGCAAACCGTTGGCCAAGTTTAAAGTTATTGTTAACTGTTGCTACACGGCCAAGGACGGCTTCGAGGAGATCAACAAAAGGGACATTGAGGTGAGACAGAAGACCAAGAAACCCACGGGGAAGGCATCGGCCAAAAAGCCGACCGCCGATGCTATGGATGACGATGACGATGATGAGGGAATGGAACTGGAAATGGATGAGGACGAAGATGAGGAAGATGAGGAAGACGAGGAAGACGAGGAAGACGAGGAAGACGGTGAAGCGTAGCGTTGTTACGTAAAACCAATAAAATGTAAGATACGCTAATGGAACGGACGTAAAACGCGTCAGCAGCTGTGAGTTTCGTTCGATCTTTATTGAATTAATCACTAAAATAAATAACTCTCTACATTTGTTACAGACTAACGACACAATCCTTCCCGGCCACGCGCCCCGGGTGATTCCGTTTGTTAGCAGGTGTTTTTGTGACCCACCGGGGGGGACGGGGACGGTAACTGCTCTTCTCCCCTGATTGGCAGGCTCCTAGTTTTACGGTTCCTCCTTTGCCTTCGTTCGATCGTCATCCTCCGTCTTTATGCATCGGCCACGGTAGCAGATTTCCGTCTCGTGCGTGATCCCGTTCGACACGGACGTCGGGATGACGAGCGAACCCATCGGATCGGCGACGGCGACCGGCGAGTACTCCGTTTCGCTCGGTGCCATATCAACACCCGTGCTGATGACGCTCTTGTCATCGCCCAGGTACTCGACACCCGCTTCAGCCGCCGCTGTTTCCTCGGTGGTCGGTACGTCGAGCAGATCGTCCGGATGTTCCGCCCCGGTCAACGGATCGTCCTCCCGGTCAAGGACCTCCTCCGTTTCGGGATCATTTTCGGCCATTTTGTACAGATCGGAAAGTTGCTTTTTGACGTCATCGAAAATACCGGACGCTCCCGACGTTGTGGCAGCCTCTGCCGTGATGGCTTGCGGGGCGGCGCCTGTGGAACTGGCCTGCTCGGACCCGGCCACCGTGGGCACCAACTCGTCCGCTGGTTTTACCGTTGTCTGCGAGTCAGCCGTCGGGTTGCTGCTTGGGTCCGGTAGGTCGGGCACCAGCGTCGGCACCTCATCGGTTGTCGTGTCGTCGTTTGCCGTCGGTGCCGCCGTAGACTCTTCCTGGGCCGTATTTTCTCGCTCATCGGGCTGGGCCGCTTCAAACCGGTTATCGTCGCCCTGCAGGTCATTCTTCGCCAGGGGCAGTGTGGCCCGGTCGATGTTTTTTACCGGGTAGTGCAGATGGGGGCCGGCACCGTTTAGGGTCTGCGTCGCGTGACGATTGATGTGCTGCGATTCGGCCGCTTCGAACGAATCGATCACCCTTGGTCGGCTCCGTTTGCGCAGGAAATTGTTGCGGAAGCTGGAGGAAGTCCGGTCGCGCTCGGTCGCTTCTTCCACTTTTTCGGCGACCTTCGAGGGCGCCGCCAGGGAAGCTGGTTGGGATTCCGTCTTCTTGGGGGCCGCGGTATCGCCACCGTCCTTGATGAAATCCTTCATAACGTCATTCAGCAGGTCAGCAAACGAGGGACTGGCAAAGTGGTGCGTTGGTTAAGAGCATGTAGTTCTGGCCCCCTGGTTAAACCCACGGCTTTACCTATGTTCTGTACTGTCCTCAGCGTGGCTATCTTCCTCGCTGCCCTTCTGGTTGAGGTTAGACGTAACGTTCACAAAGTACATCTCACTGTCCGGCGAGACGGCGGTGACGATTTCCGTTTCCGGTTCGTGCGACACATCTTCCGTTTCATCTTCCGGCTCGTCGCTGGTGTGTGTGGCCGGTTTCAGCACCGGCTGGAACGAGTTCTGGTTCAGCTTGGTCGACCACTGCGACTCCTGGGGCTGCAGCGTGAAGCGGGTCCGTTCGCGAATCCTGAACCGTGGCCCCCCGTTGCCCGCGGTTGCCGGCGGTTGCTGCGTAGTAGGCGGTGCGGTTGCCTAGAGGAAAGCAATCCATCAGTACCACGGCCTACTTCGATTACCCTGCCCTGCCGAGTACCTCCTGCCGGGAGCGTAAGTTGCCCGCCGTTCGTCGCAGGCTACCCGTTCGCCCAAAGCCTCGCGTGGCAGCCGTGTCCGGAGAGGCGGCTGTAGCTGGTGAGTCGTTCGGTTCCGGTGCCGCCGTTGTCGTGGTCGGTCGCTGTCGTGTACGGCCTCTCAGGATGTCTTGTCGATTTTTGGTACGCAGCTGCGGAAGAAAGAGGGAAAAGTATTGCGAGGGGGTCAAATGGTGGACAGTTAGCGGTGTTGACCCAACGGCGTGTGCAACGTACAGAGTAGGATCCTTGCGTGGGCTGCTCCGCGCCCTCCGCGCTCGGAGAGGTCGTTGTCGGTACCGGGGGTGCCACCGTCGAAGTGGCGTACAGTCTCGAAGGTCGGCGAACGAATGCTGGCCGGCGTCCGGAACTGCGCACCGTCTCGGCCGGACTCGTTGTCGTCCGGACCGTCGTGGTCCGTTCGGTGGTTGAGCGCCCAGCGTACGGTTGGCGGGCCAAGAGATTTGGCCGGCGTCCGGGGCGTACGGGCGTTTCCACCTTCTTGAGCTCCATCACTCCGTCCTCCATCGGTTCCCGGCTGTAGTTCCTTTCGTCACTGTCCGCCTCGGTGTAGAACGAGGACGTCTGGCGTGGTGCTTCCGTAGACCGTAGCGGAATCACCGAGTGGTCCAGGGGAATCACTTCCCGCGAGCGTGACGGATACTCGGCCTCCGGCTCGGTGCTGGCCGGCCGGAAGTAGTTGGTCGTTTGCGGTGGGGTTGCCGTCGTGGCGGTGACCTCCGGCTCGTACGGTTCCTCGCTGAAGTACGTCGAGTACTTGCGCGTCACCTCGTGCTGTTCCGGCCCGAGGGGCACCTCGTTGATCAGCGTGGTGGCAATCAGCCGATCGGTTTGATCTTCATACGCGTCTCGGTAGATGAGAGTGGTTGAGGATGGTGTCGTGGTCGGCGGGGCCACGGTCGTCGTTGTGGTCGTGGTCGGTGTCGTTGCCACGGGTTCGCCGGCGGATGATTCCCCGTTCGCCAGCGACTGTGGCCGTATGACGGGATAGTTTTGCTTCAGCACGTCCCGCTGGTAGTCGAGGTCCTGCTTCGGTGCCGCGGGTCGCGGCGTGTTGGGTCGGCTGCGGCTTCGGGTACGACCGATCGGTCGTTCGTCGTTGTTGGGCACGTAACGCGAGCGTGACCGCTGACTCGGAGCCCGGGTGCTGCTCGGGAAGTCTCCCGCCGCATCCGGTGCCGGCGTCGTCCGGGATGGGTGTGGACGACGGCCCCGCTGCAGAGGTCTCCTGGTGGTCGTTACCGGCGTGTCATCGTAGGAGTCACCGGGCGTAGTCGTCGGGCGGTGTTTGCGCGAATGCGGTACCCGTGTAACGTCCCTGCTCGTGGTCTGACCGTTGGCCGGCCGACCCGCCCACTGATCGTCCATCAGGGCGTTCACCAAACCGGGAAGGTTGGCACTGATCGGGGGCAGCTCCGAGGGGACGCTGTACTGTTCGGTAGCCGGTGCCGGTTCTACGGTCGTTGTCGGTTCACCGGTCGTGATCACCTTCACGGAGTAGCGTGGCGGCGAGTCCGTAAAGTCCGTCTCGTACCGGTACTTGTTGATGTACGCTCCGGCGCTGGTGGAACCCAGCTCCTGGCCACCGAAGTGCGTCCGGTATTTGGGCTCCCGCTCGAAGAACTTGCTCTTCTGTTCGAACTCCCGGAAAAAGGCATCCTGCGTGCTGAGGGTGGTGCTCGTGGCCACCGTCGGGGGAGTGACCGTTCCGGCCGTGGTGGACCGCGATCCCGGTTCCGCGCTGGTGTAGTACGTGTTGACAAACTTCTGCCTCGGACCGGTGCCAGTCTGCTCGTCGAGGCCGGATCCGATCGAGTTGTAGTAATTGTTGCGGATCGCCTGCCGTTCGTGGCCGCTGGCGCTCGACGGCAAAAAGGCCGTCACGGTGGTGCGAACCATCTGATCGTCTTCGACCGGGGTGGCCGGGCGCGGAGAGAAGAACTCCAGGAATGCATTGTCGACGATCGATTTTGTCTGCGCCGACGGCCGCACGGAGTCGACCAGTTTGAATTTGTGCACGAAGTGGGTCTGTTTGGCCGGAACATCCTCGTAGGTCCGCTCCGTGGACACCGTCGCCGGTTGGTGCTGGTACTGCGGTCGGTGCCGGCTACGGAAGTTCTCCTCGCGGAAGTGGGTTCTCATGCGATCCGCTTCCAGCTGCTGCAGCCGCTGCTCGATCGTCGTCGGTTTCTCGGTCGTCGTCGTCAGGAAGGTTGTCGTGACGGGAGTCGTTGTGATCGGTGTCGTCAGGTATTCGCCGTTCGGTTCGTATGCGGTCGGGATTCGCTGTTCCGGCATCGGTTTGAAGTCGAACTGGCGCGTTACGCCGGTTCCGCTCCGGAACGGGCCGGTGGTCGTGGGGACTGGTTTCTTCGTTTTGGCCAAATTGAAGTACTCCTCATTGACGGCGGCGGCGGTCGAGTGGTGGTGGCGTGTGGGAACTGCCGCACTGAATGAGTTGTACTGCGACACGGATCGTCCGTCGGGTGAGGACTGCGTCGCGACCGACTGCGTTGTCGTGGGGCGCCCCGTAGGCGATGAGTAGTGATCGGCGTCCTGCTTGGTGGTCACGGCCGGATCGCCAAAGTTCAGCGTCGAAGGCGTGTAGTACTGGACGTGGCTCTGGGCGGGTGTGGGGCGAGTGTAGAACGGGGTCTGGTCCGGGGCGAGCGCATTTCCTGCGGCTTGTTGGCGAACGATCACCGAACCGACGTGCGGTGCCGGAAGGGCAATCTTGGAGTAGCCGGCCGGTGTCTTGTGGCTGAGCGGGGCCACGTAGAACGGGTGATCCTCGATCTTGCGGTTGGCCCGTCCCGCTGCCGCCAGCCCGTCCACACTCGATAGGTACGGTAGGTCGAAGCGTGAGTAGCTCTTCGGCGGAGTCAGACCCGCCGGACCAATGAACACCTTCGGGCTGTTCTTGCCGACCGCATCCAGAACCGCAATCTCGTTGACGTTCTTCAGACCTCCGAGTGCGTCACCGGTCGACAGCTTACTCTGGCGGCCATCGTTGTACAGGAACAGGGCTAGCGGTGGCTGATTCGGCTTGGGTTTCGTCGCTGGTGTCGGAGCCGTCGTTCGCTGGGACTGCTGCACGGTCGCTGTCGTTGCCGTGCTGGCCGTGTAGAAGTCGTTGATCAGCGACGGGCTTACCGGGTGCGGCAGGGCGTTAAACCTGGCGCCGGAGTCGATCGAGGAGGATGCTGGTGAGGACGGTTCCGGGACAGGCTTCTGATTGAACAGAGTCTCCACCGGGACGTACAGGAGCTGGACTTCCTCCTGTGAGACGGGTGCCGGTTGGCGTGGCCCCGTCGGTTCCAGTTCCGGCGGCTGGCGGATGTGCTGGTACGAGAACGGCTGATCTGCCGCCGCAGCCGACGGTTTGTCGTCCTGCGTCAGCGGGAGGGCTTCCGACTTGGGGAAGAACTGCTGCTCGAAAGGATTCGCGGACGATTGCACGGATGGTGGCGGTGGTGGCGGTGGATGCTGGATGGTTTGGCCCACGAACGCCGGGCCGGGCCGCTGGTGGTGGAAGGTCGGCTGGCTCGAGAGGTGGTGGAATGGCTGCAGTTCCGGTTGCTGCGGTTGCGGCTGCAGCACGAACCGGTTCGACTGCGGGAACTGGTGGTTCAGGAAGGTGAAGTGGTGCTGCTGGGCCTGCGCCACGTTGTCCGGCCCGAGGAAGCTGCCGCCCTGCTGGAGCCCGGCCGGGGCCGTGAAGTAGTTGAGCACCCGGGCCCCGCTCTGGCGGTCGATCGGGCGTGAAAGTGGCACCCAGTCGTTGCCCGGTCCCGTTACAACGCCACTGAATTCGGTCAACTGGCGTGACCACCGCTCACCGGCCTCGGCCTCCGCCGGCAGCAACGCCAGCGCCATCGCCAAAACCATCGCCGTCAAGGACATCGTCATCGTGCAGGTGTCTTTCGATCGTCGCCGCTGTCTCATCGCCGTTGCGCTGCGTTCGGAAGAAGGGAGACGGGTTTAAGGGAAGGTGTATCTATAATTATCTCGATTTTGCATTCTTCGTCACTTGGAAAGTGGCGGCCGTTTTCTGCCCACCCCTCTCGCTCTCTCTCTCTCTCTGTCTCGTAAGCAAATTCGCATTCCTCGCGGAAAAAAACGCAAAGAAAAGAAACGGTTTCATGTTTGACGAAGCGTATCATTTGCGTGCTCCGTGGGGACTTAATCGCTAACTAATGTTCCCCGAGACCGAGAGCATTAGAGACGGACCGGCGGACGGACGGACGTCCGCCAGTCCGGGTGTGGGTGCTGTTTTCCCTTTTCATTTTTCGATTTTCCAACTTTCGCCCCACGTTTATCACCCGTCGCGGCTCTCTCTCTCTCTCGTTCGCTTTGATGATCTGCAATCCGTGAGGGATCGCATGTTCAGTGAGTTTATTGTGGCGATAATAGAATGAGAGAGAGAGAGAGAGAGAGCGGGCGGGAGCGAAGGAAAAAATGGGAGGTTTATGTTATGTGGGGGCGCGATCGAAAATGAGAAGAGAATTAATTATAAGCCTCCGCATATGCGCACGGGCGGACGAGGGAAATAACTAGATCGTAAACCGAGGCAGCAATAAGTAGTGCCGGCCGCTTTATGGGCAGTTTTCCCAGCGTGAAGAGCGTGAAAAATATTGCCCCGTATGATGAAAAGCTCCACGCAAGCCCTAAGGGGCACCCCTAAGATGGTGATTAGCCGAGCTGGTGGCCCGCCGAGAGGCCCGAGGCCGAGAAGCTTCGATTTCACTACTCGATTTTCTCCTAAATTTCTCCTCGAATCTCGGGAGGGGCCTTATTCTGGAGCTATTTCAGGGCTTGTTGTTCGTGCGTTTGTTGGATTCGTGAGACACGCCGAACACGCGTGTGCCAGCAGGTTGAGCAAATACCACGTGCGGTCCCGGGATCTGCTTATCGGCGATCTGTTGAACCGTGCCGACTACCGTTTTTTTGTTTCGCCATCGTTGAATCGTGTTCAAGCGATGTTTTTGCACAATTAAGTAGTTTCTTTTCTGCTTTTCTAGCAAAAAGGCTGACATTAGTTAGTGGGTCCGTCTGGCAGGCGGCATAAGATTCTGAAGATCTTTAGGATGAAGATCTAAACAATTGACCAAGAAAACACGAGAACACCTAGGAATTGATATCAACCAACTGATGTATATTTTGATCGTCGGAAGTTCCGGTTTCTTTTGGAGTAGTTTGAAACAACTTAGCATCCTTTGAATTGCGCTAACCTTACGAATCCATCGTAACGCTCCAAGCAACCTTTGCCGAAGTTTAATTCCCTAGACCTCCTTGGTCGCTATAAGCGTCTACAATTTTTTTCCCAACAAAAACGCGTAAATAGTGTTCAAAACATTACTACAATGTCAATCAATTCAATCCTGTTGCTTGGCGCTCTGCGGCTTGGGCCCGAAACCTGTTGCTCATGCAGCAACCGCTCCACGGCATCTAATCAGGATTCCGGTTTCCTTCAGAACCTGATCTGACCAACTCGATGCTGCGGAATTCAAAACATTCATTTGCGTCGGGCGGCTCAGTAGAGCGCTAGAACCGAAACAGTGTGGAGGCCGTACGATGAATTCGCTGTCGAAAGATTCGCTCTCGGAGCACGATCGGCAAGTGTTGGAATCGATTTTTAATCCTTCGCAAATCGGTGGTGAAGAGTATTTGCTGCAGGACGAAGAGAATCACCTGGAGGACCCACAAGGTGACACGATCGAACTGCTCAACAAGAAGTGGTGTCCCGTGCCGTGTGTGAACTTTCGTGTACGCCATTCCAGATGCCGATGAGGCTGCTGATCCGCGGGTGCAGGAATCGCAACGATTGGAGATCGAAGCCATAGCGCTAACGGATGCAGGCAAACTGAACGAAGCTCTCGAGGTGTTTAGCAAATCGATCGAAATTGCGTCGCACCGTCCAAGTGGCTACAATAACAGGGCTCAGGTGTACTGCCTTCTCGGGAAGGAAAATGGTGAGCTACCAGCGTCCAGTGCACGTTTGAACGTTATATTTTGGTTCATAAACTATTACACTTCTTCGCAGATGCGCTGCAGGATATTGAGCGGGCACTCGAGCTGTCGAACCGCTCCGGAAGGACCGGATGTCGGGCCCTCTGTCAGCGTGGCATTTTGAGGCGCAAGAGCAACCAAATTGAAGGCGCCCGGGAAGACTTTGAGGCGGCCGCCCGGCTGGGGAGTCATTTTGCACGGACCCAGCTCATCGAAATGAACCCGTACGCGGCGCTTTGCAACCAGATGCTTCGTGAGGTGGTCAAAATGTGAGCCCGAATTCGTCGAGTATTTTATTAAAATATAATTCGCTACTTTACCCTCCATCAAATGTCAAAACATAATTCTCCATTAATTTGTGGTGCCAAATTTATTCACCCAAACACACGCTCGGTTCGCATATTCAAACCGTTGTCGAACCGCAACCGGCAAGTTCAGCATAATTTAACCCCCCGGGGGGTGCATTTATCAGCAGCCGGAACTGCGGCGGGTTCGATTCAAGGCTGGAGCCGTTCCACATCCGGCTCGGGACTTTCTGCGGTTACATTCAGGTGCGCAGGCACCTGGCCTCAGCACCTTTTGCTCATCGATCTGTTCGTTCGCGGTCGAGTGTCCCTGCGAAGTGCATTTATATTTGCTCACACGAGTTCAAAATCGGGACACACCGCAACAACGGGCAGTCCATCGGTTGGCAGCGTGACTGGACGGGCTGGAAGCTGGGTGTTGCATAAAATCCGGTTTTCTTCCGAACGGCCCTCCAAGCTTCCTGTTGTGCTCCAGACTTCGTCATCATCGTCGCTCACCTGCGTCGTTTCACGACGTCAGCCCTCGAGGTTGGTGAAAGTGATTGGGCACACCGTAATCGGGGAACGATCGGCGTGAATAAAAAAAAAACGGAACGATACCACTAGGTTGTTGGTAACAAATCGGAATGATTTCGTGTCCCGTGCCCGACTTGGACTTTCGGGCCCGAAAGTAACGATTCCGACAGGGCATCCGGTTTTTGAGGGTGTTCTATCATCCGCTTCCTTTCGGGGAGGTTATTAATCTGACGCCCCCGGGGGGGCCAGCGAACTTTTGCGAACTCAGATGCAATCGTTTGCACTCTTAAGTGGCGTGCCACTCACAGAAGGTGGGAAAAGTCAATGAAAGTAAAAGCAAATTTTCCATTGTGTACTGTCTCCGCGTCGCGAAATAGGGAAAACAAAAGCCAAGACCGGTCGCCGTGGGGTTCACAGGTGTCGGTCGGTCGGTGCCGTCATGTGTACTTAGCTTCTCCGATGGTTCGTTGAAAAGAAAATTAGACTTCACGCGAAAATGAGTGCCTTTCGCGGAATTGCGCACACCGCGTCCGCTTATTATGCTGTCAGTTTTCACAAATTCTATCCCCACGGCCAGGGGGGCCATCATCGCACCACCCATCGACGGGGTGAAGCTTCGCTAAACATCGTTACGGACCATTTTGGGAAGGGAGTCATAAAGCATAAGCCACCAGCCGGCCTGCCGCTTGTGGCCTTTAAACGTGCCTCGGGAAAGGCCAGATTTGTGACAAAAAAACCGTCCAGAGAGTTTGAATTTTTTGCCTTCCAAACCAAGGCTGAGCACCTGAGCACCGGACGAATTGGTGGCCTGACCACTGAAAGTTCAACGCAAATCAACGCATCATCATGTTTCGCGACGATCACCTGGCCGACGCTTTCCCAGCATCGAATTACCAATTCGCGGCACCGGGTTCTCATCGGTCCGGATGGTAAGCCCTGAATGAGATGCGTTTGATGATTGGAATTACTTCGAAAGGGCACCAAGTTTGGAAATACTGTGGTGTTGTACTCTAACTCTGACTTCGGGGAAAATCGGGGTGAGATCAGCTGAGAGTTATCTACTATAAGCTAAGGACGCTGATCAGGGCGAGAATGGAAGGCAAATTTCGGAAGTTGCGTTGCGCTGGCATGTAATGTTCGAACGACGAATCATGATGGCGTCGATCGCTCCTCCCTTTTCGGGATTACTTTTTTCCAACAATGAATCATACACAATAGAATTGCACACCACATACTCCGCCAAAGCTGTTCCGCCACACGTCATTTCTACGCCTGTTGCTCATTTTAATCTGACACCACAAATCGACGACTCGGCTCACGGCACGACTCGACTCAGACGGAACGGGACAGCCTTGAAAGCTCTTCAGGAACGGTGTCGGCCGCTGGCGGAGAGCAGGGCGTTGGAATTTCTCCCTCCTCTAATCACCACGACCGCCGCATAGGGAAGGAAAGGCAAAACCAGATCTTGAAGCAACTGGCGACGACTGACTAATCTGCGGTACTACTGGCTGGCTGACTGGCTGGCTGTGGTTGTCGCCACGCCAAGGACGGAGCCGATGACTAATCGCGCCGCGGTACATGCGTTGAATTAGGTCTCGCTGGTAGGAGGGCCCGCGGCGGATTGTGAAATGTCGCAGCCGCAGCCGCAGCCGCCGTGCCCCGCTCGGTCTGTGAGCTACCGTGTTCTTCTCCGCCAGCCGGTCCGGGTTTCGGAGTGAATGATGCATAAATGGAGTTTCAGTGGTTTGATGAGCTGTGCTGAGCGGCCACCTGGCACCGACGAGTTTCTCTTTCATTTGTAGCAACAAACCGCAAACACCGCACGTGTCGCGTGTGTAGACGGACAATAAATGGCAGCCGCCGGGGGAACTGCGGACAATTGCGCTCCGCTTGATCGTGCCCGCCGCGGGTCTTAGGTCGGCCTCCCCCCCCGCGGGGGCTTAGGCAGCGTCCCACGAGACCGAAGCTCTGTGTGGACATCATTCCATGTTTTAATGTTCTGCTGCTGCCCTCTTGTAGCCGAGAGCTGTTGCAGCGAGCACAATGCACGGTGAGCTGAGGTTCAGACGCGCTGCTCGCAGGATCGGGAATTGATATTAGCTATTAATTTGCCGTTGCGCCACCGAGTCGGACAGAAAAACAATGATGCGAAAGAGACATTTTTCGGTAGCCGCAAACACCGACCATCGAGTCGTATTGGCCGATCTTTGAATAAAATTATAATCCTTATAATCTTCGAAATTGATCGCGAGATCGTAATAAGCACGTTCAGCGATCGGCATCTCGATCGCGTCCTTGAACGGCCCCCCTTCGGGCGTGCGTGCGTGTGTGTTGTGTAATGAAATGTAAACCTGAGGAAGAGATTCGAATCGCCAGGAGTTGTTTGATTCGATTAACGGCGATTGCGCAACGCCGTGCGTACCGTGCGGATCGAACTGGGTTACGCACTCTCGGCTTTCGATGGTCACATAAAACCCGAGAAAGAGCGATCGGCCAGCGATCAAGACAAACGACGGGGACGACGACGATGGGGCGAGTCGTAAAAGTAGAGCGGGATGAAAATGAAAGGGAAATCCGGCTCCAGTTCGATCCGGTGGCCGGTGCGCTCTGGGAGAAAGTGTCGCATTCTTTTAGCGTTCAGGTGTAACGTTACATGGGAACGGGCGGCGGGGAGGGTTATGATGTAATTGTTGTCTCTCTTTCTCGCTCGTAAAATCCGTGAACGATCGGTGATCGGGAGAAGTACGATTTGTACGACACGCGTGTGCGCGAAAGGGGATTTCGGTTTTTCTTTTAATTGAAAGTTGAAGAGATTAAGGTTTCGTTTTTGCAGTAATGGACGTAGAGCCGGCCAAGGACGTGGATCAGTAAGTGCTGGCGGTTGACGTACGCCAAGCAGCTAATATTGAGAGGCCCCTGTATCGTTCGGGATGGTGGACCCCTTTTTGGTTGGATCTGGGTTTGTGTTTGTTAAAATCAGCCAAAGAGAAGCAAATAAAAACTGCCAACCACATCCGGCTCTCGATGAATCGATAGTTGTTTGAGAACAACGGATCCTCAACGGAATGGATTGCGTGAAGTGATCGATTTATCCATCGACCAAATAGAGGGTGAGCTAATTAACGTGTAAATTTTCATTTCATTGGTTCATTTGAACTTTTGTTCATGGCATTTTTTATGGAAAACTATTTTGGTTGCAGAAAATTGGGAAATAAAAAATTGATTTCAAAAATGGAAATGGATCCGTAGGTTCTTCAAATCATTCGTCAAAAGCGTTCATTTCCTTTCCTGAATGCCATGAAAACCGTTCAAATAACAGTTCAAGCATCGAATAATATTCAGCAGTTTTTGTTTCATAGCCAAACGTTAATTAGCTCACCCTGTATTATAGAAAGAGTCCGTATCCAAAGAGAGTTCTCCACGCTTTAGCCTTTTCTGGTGGTAAACCCACGGGTTTCTTACTGGCATTTTTCCACTAGGGATGTTCGATGTGTTACTGTTGGAATCGGAACGGTGCAGAAAGATTTGCTCACTTCGCAACAACATATTCTGCGAATATGCTGTCGTTGATCGTGTCCTATGGATTCAAAATGAAATCACCCGATCAAAACAATCGCGCCATTCAATTCTAAAGGAGCGTCGACACGCTCTGGTGGAGCCGTTGCCGTTACCTCACGGAAGTCACCGAAGCTAGAAGGTACTACCAACCCATCATGACCCAATCCCCATCAGCTAACTGTACGGAAGTGATCGTTTCAATAAAAAAAAAACTGGGGCCACACAACGACAATCCGTGAAGGTTGTCTTGTTTGTGTTGAGGTCTCTAACGGATTGCCAAATTTTGCGCATATTTTCATTGGCGCGAGTATCGCACCGGACCACCAACATGATGCTACCCAATTCGTTGTTCAGAAGGAAGCAGAATTTTAGTCAGCTTTAGTCAGACAGCTTTTTTTCTGGCCCTACATAGTTGCACATGTTGCACTCGGCGCACATCAGTAGCCACTCGTTACAGCACTGTTTTTCCTGGCACCGCTTTCCTCGGTTTATTTTTCTCTCGCGGCACACGCTGGCGGAGCCTTACCGTCAAGGGCAGCCCGAGACCGAAGCGTGGCGCGCAACAGTTTAGCCTTTCTCTGCCGCGCGGCTAGAAAGCTAATCAATCATTAAATGCGTTCATAAGCGCGATCGGGTGGCATCACCGATGCTACGCCGGGGCTGCTGTTTCACGCTGCAGTGACCAGTGTTGGAATTTTCCTTCTCCCCGGGCCGCGTAAAGGTACCGTTTTTCACTCTGACTCAAAGGTACCGTGGCCGAGCGAACGTTAAATGGAAATGGTTTCACATCGGACCCGGGCGCGTGTATGTGCAGTTTTCGCATTTCCCTCGGTCGTGTTACCCGGTTAGCCCCGGAGTCCGGGTGACAAGTTGCCGGGTCCGGGAAAGTCCGCACGGCCAGTTTTGCCAAACCAATTTAAACGCGCTTTCGTTGTCACCAACGGTCCAAGCTTGTTCGGTTTGGGCCGAAAAAAAAAACTATGTTTAATGATCACAACTTCAGCAGCATCGCTCGCTCTCTCTCTCTCTCTCTCTCTCTCGGGCTGTCCACGCTGCGGTGACAGACCTGGCCGGCCCCTCAAAACTTTCGCTTTCCATATCTTCTTGTTCTGCGCCGCGTGCTGTTATTATTTTACTGCGCGGATGCGGACCTTTCCTTCCGGACGTTGCTAAAATGAGTGTTGTCGTGTCGCGGGGCACTTGTCGTTTCGCCGGATTTTAATGCCCACAGGCCGTGGTTCGCGTCTTACCTCGTGTTTTTGGGGTGTCCGGTGGCTGCTACGGTGGCAGCTGGCAGGTTATGCACGTCCGATGCTGTCCGATCGACCGACGGAGGGCATCAACGGTCTCATTCGACCGTACACAGGACTCGAGGCTCGAGGCACACACAAAGCGCGGGGCTCGTGTTCTGTTCGATAGCAAACTCCACAAACTGATCAACAAACACTGGAGCGATACACTGTTTAAATACTCGTTGGATCTTCGATCTTCACACTAGACCATATAGGGCCACGTGCGCCTCATACTTCGCTCGATCGCGCCCAGCTTTCGCTTTCGTTCACTGAGTCAGTCACCGAAGGTTAGACCGAACCGAAGCGGGATCGATCATCACTCATCTCTGGAGACACGTGCACTCCACACGGATTCGTTGATTGACGCGCAAGACAGATGCGCGCGTCCTGTTTTTCTAGCGGGCACTTTGAAGGGAATTCGAAACACCAAAACGGCAGAGAGTCCTGAGTAGAACCTCGATCGGTCCAAAAAGCCGGCCTCGGGCCTTGTGGGGTCGATCGATTTTGCGCCGCGCACGCAAGGAAAGAGAGAGCGTGTCTTGCTTACAGCGTGTCCAAGCGCAGACTAACTTCGATCGGCGCTGGTAAATAGAAAGGCATTCGGTGGCGGTGGCGGCGTTCCGAAGCCCGCAGACTGTGCATCGTGCCCACGACGACCACGCTTCTCCGATGGAATGGTTTATTGCCAGTTTGCTGCCGTGCTGGTGGGGGACATCAGGGCTCTCTTCGTGGGGGGGATGCTGCTCCGGGCGCGGGCCAACAATGGGGCGTATATGGGGTACCCAGTCTCCGGACCGGTCCGAGTCGCGTCTCCCATCGTCTTCGGTTGGGGAGACCCCGGGTCGTGCAATTCAAAAAATGAGCGATTTGCAAAAATTAAAACGGCACCACGGTGACAACGTTTCCTAAGCCAAGCGACCGTTAGGGTTTGGTTTTCCACACACCACACACCGCGCGTATTTTGGGTTTGTTTTTGGAAAAAGTATACCAACCACGGGGTCGTCGGGGTTGTAAAATATGGTAAAAAATTCCTCATTTGTGCCCATTCCACAATCTTCATTCACAGGTTTTCGAGGTGCTGGATGGCGTAAGCTTTCGGCGCGTTCGTGTTCCGCAATGTTTCGGCACGATCATCAATTTGCCAACGCCCTGTTTAGGCATAATTTCGATAAAGTGTCTTATTTAACAAATTTGTGAGTGATCTTGGAACTCAAAAACTGGAGAAGTAATCATTAGTGCTAGAGCAATAGCGTCTCATGATAGGCCTATTTCTATGAATCCATTCTACGCACCACATCCGCCAACGTCTTCATGATGGCTTCATTCGCTTAGTTCAAGATCGATTACGATCGACATTCTCGGTTTTCATGGCCCAGGGTGCGGCTTCGAAAATGGATCGATTACCGTGGAGTTCAGCAGAGTTTGAAATTATTTTCAACAATTTATCAGTTCAACAACACTTTGCTCAAAAAATTCCAGCATCAAGAGTTAGAACGAACCTTTTCCCTTTGCTTCAATCAAAGCAACATTGGCAGAAACGTCATCAACGCGATCCAGTGCGATGTTGTGGTATTATCTGTCAAATAAGTGCTTTTCAATAATTTTTACGCGATATTTCGATACATAATAAATCCGATTCAAAGTTTTTCGTGTTAAATACTAGATTCGCATATCGCCGCCAATTCACTAGGAAGCAGTTTAAAAGGAAACAGTTTCGTTTGAAAAGGCGAGTCCAATGGTTGCTAGATGCATCCAGGTCTAACCTGTTGGTATCGTGGCTAGAATTGATTTGGTTTGGATCTGGTGGGTTGTCCGTCCGATCCTCGAGTTCTGTCCTTGTGTTGTATGGCATCCGAAGTATCAATGCTGGATTGGTCGCATTGAGGCCTTATAACGTAAGCTTGCACCAGCAGGATTGCTGTTGTTGGGCTTGATTGGTACGCCGTTGATCGATTACCTCATTATAAATGGCGCTACCTTTTACTTGGCCTACGATCAATTGAGCATTGTAAACGGTTCGCATTTAAGATTTCTGCTTCCCGATTTGACTCGGTGACACTAACTTTGAGACGACGACGTGATCTGGAACTTCGCCGAGCGGTCGTTTCTCACTGGATATAATGACCCGTTACTTGTGTTTCCATACACCATCATAGTGATTGTTTTATTCACGGATTCAGTTGTGATTAGTTTTAAGTTATTCCTGTAAATCGTTTGTGCTCGTTGGTAATAAATAAATATTATAAGTTATGTAATAGGTCCGCACCGGCTGATCAAATTGGTGTTACAAATAACATTTCACTTTCTTCACCGTTATTTGGCCAAAAAAACGGTCCAAATTACACCATCCCCGTGAAAAGGGCCCTCCAATCGTTGCCCATTAACGATCTCTTCACCGGCCAGAATCCAAATTGCGGGTCAGCGCTCATAATCAACATGTGGTCCCAATGTGTTCACCGCACACATTATCAGTTAATGTTAATGTTACAGTTGCATCAAAACGAATCCGAACTCATCGCAGCGCAGCTTCAGTTGCAACACCGCAGACTCTCTGTGAGATTCCCAAAAAAATCACTACATTAAACAACGGTCCATTGTGACGCAGGGAGTTATGTGATCGCCGGTCGCCGCGGCGTTGTTCTGGGGTGTGCACCGCCAACACCACCACCCAAAAACCGCGGGGTGAATTAATCATTTGTGATCGATCAATCGATCGGCGCAAATTCCTTTATTGATTGATAAGTGGTTAGAAGACCGAGGCCACCGGCAGCGGCACCGGCGGGTGGTGTTTTCGCAACGAGGCCACAGGCCACAGGCCATTTGAGGTGTATGTATGTAGATCTGAGTGGCAGATTAATGGCGATAACGATTGTCTGAAAATGGGTGGTGGCCGTGTTGTGGGTGCCTTACGAAACTCTTCTCTCTCTCTTTCTCTCTCGCTCGCTCGGATCGCTGCCGATCGATCGCATCTTCGCATTGTGTGTGGGGTATTTTTGGGGTCTGCACACCGGGAAAGACGATCCGACCGGGGCGGTTGCTGATTGAAATGATTTCAAAAACCAAACATGCAGACATTTCATCACCACCAACCAACCTCGGTACAGCGCGCCTCTCTCGCGCGCTCTGGCGCAATTGTGGTGCCGGGCTCCTGTGGTGGCCACCCCCCGTGGGGGGGGGGGGGGGCCCGGTTTCGAAGATATCGATGCACCTGTTTTGCGATCGCATAATCCAAAATGCACCTAGCGGTTGTTACGGCTGATGGGGTAACCCGCAGGAGGTACCAGCTACCGGATCATTGTTGGCGCCCCTCGGCGGTCGTTGTTTGTTAGTGTTTTGTTTACCACATCGTCGACCCGTATTTCGCACCCGAAAAGGTATAGCTCACGGTAAGCTCTAGGTACGACCCGAGCCCGAGAACAACCCATCATGCACCGGGGCCGGGCTTGGCAAGTGTAAACCGCACTTTCGCTGTCTTCGCTTCAACTTTAGGGTGTAGCAAGTCAGCGAGCTAAATCTCAATTAGCCCCCCAACAACAGCAGCCGGAAATCGGTGGTTATCGCGCGCCGCCAGCCCAATATGGTACACGGTCCTGCGAGAAAATTCGAAAGCACTCGGTTTAGCACCACGGGCTGAACCGGCACGGATCGGATGCTCGGGAATCGGCAAACGATCTCGCCGGAAAGCGCAGCGCACCGAAACGAACCACGTACCACGGAGCCGTGCAAAAGCCGCAAATTATGAAGCGGGCTGCACCGCGGCAGGGCTCTCGTTTGTTGCCGGAACGTGTGTTGAGAAAGGTTGAAGGCAAGCGAGAAACACACACAGACCCGGAGAGATGATGTATGTTGGCTGTCTCGGAAGGGAGCAATGGGATCACTTAAAGTGATCGCGCAATGCGAGAGCCTGTGGCTGCTTTGGCCGAGCACCGAGCATCGGCCATTAACTGCGCGCCTTTGCGTGACAGCATGTCCAGTTGCGTTTGGGCTGATGCAGCTGGCGTAAAGATCAGCTCTGCGCACCGAAGAAGAAGGCGAGGATCGAGTGCATGCGAGTGCTGAGGGTCTCGAGAGCGCGCAAAAACGCAAACCGTTCGATGCACGCTCGGCCGGGGTTCCGTTTCGGGTTTCTAACTTTGCCAGGCATTCAGCTCTTTCGTTTCACTCACCGGCGGCCCCTAATTGATTCTGATTTGGTTTTAATATTTTCCTAGCGTTTTGGGACCGGTGGGCTCCACAAGGAAGCTCTCTGATGGGAAGCATAAGGGCGGTTCTTATTTGAACCGTAATTTCCCTCAATGCTCGCGACCTTATGCTTAAGCGGAGGGTTAATGTTTTTTTCCCCTCATCTCTCCCTTCCATGGGGCGCTTGAGGCGCTCGTAATAACACACAGAGAGATGAATGGTGCCCAGCGATTTCACCGCGACCCCCAGGTCTGATTTTGGTCTGATCTAATGTGCCCCTCTGCGGTAACAAGCGGGTGCGGCGTCGTCGTCGTGGTATGCGGCCCAGCTTCTGAGTGGGGGCTCGCTGCCTGCGTTTAACTTCCGAAAAACCTGTTCTTACACATCTCGGGGCTGGGCCGGGCCGGACGGAGGGAGCCATGATCGAGCGGGAGAAAGTTAACTCCCTTTAAAGATATTTACCGCGTGTGGGCCTCTTACAAAACGTCGCTTCGCCTTCGCGCAAACGCAAAGCTAGCCCGCCAGCCAGCCAGGCCGGAGAAGAGGCGGCCATAATCAATGTCGTCGGATGCGTGCGCTTGTGTGTAGGCTATTGGAACACCATTTCCATTTCGGGAGGGTGTCAACATGACGGTTACGAAATGCGCTGCGCAATTCCAGTCTCTCTCTCTCGAGAGAGAGAGCCGACAAAAGGGTCGATCGATTTCTGCATTCCAGCGACATGGGAATTTGGACATCACCAAATCCACGATGACACCCAAGGGGGGGGAGGGCACCAAATGCATCTTCGGGGTGACGTGCCCGGCCACTTTCGCTCTCGCGCCACATCTTCTTCGCGGGGCCGAAGTGGACCGATGCAAATCGGGGACTCCCGCACGGCGCAAGTGCGTTTCAGGAAGAAGCACGCACGCGCACGCTTGCGTAATCCGTCGACCAGTAAAATATGTGCAGCAGCTCCCTTATCGCTCGTCCCGGGGTCAGTGGAAATTGGAAAAATCGTACCCCGGGCCGCAGCCCGGGCCTGGCACGCAGCTTCGTATTATGTGACCGCGATCCAATACGAAACGAGAAACCTATAATACGAGCCAACTGTGCGAGGGGCCCTGTGGCTCTTTAACGGGCGACCTGATCCGATCGTGATGTCTTCGAGCTGCTTCGAGCCAGTGGACATGCCGAGCGAGCGATGATGTAATCCGCCGATCTGTCGAACGGCTTCAAACCAGATCGATATGACGCGTTCAATTAAAATGTCTTGAGCCTCCAGCAGGTTGTATGTTTTTTGTAATTAACCAGTGAATTGAGCTCGGTTGAATGACAGTTTCCTCTCGGAAAATCACGGCTAAGGCACGTTGTGTAGGCTGAGCGATGGGGGAGTTCCAGCTAACAAGAAGTGCCCGGTTGATAAAGTGCCCGATGATTGATTGGTGGAAAGCTCTCCGGCAGCCAGCCTCCGAGCTGCTGAGGTGGCTCTGATTTCTATCACTTAATTAACGATGGGGCCATTATGCGCCCCCACCCCTCGTCCGGGTTAACAAAACCGATTAATTTAACAATGGATGGTCACATTGTATCTACTAATTTCATCGTCATCAGCAGCAGCAGCACCGAGTGGAGAGCCGAGTTTGTTTACTGTTACCTGCTTTAAAAGCTTCATCCGTAACGAGCCACCGCACCGGACACAAATACGGCGAGTGGCCGGTGGAAAGCTCGGAAACCTGCACATACACAAACCCGGCCACACCGAGAGACACAGAGAAGGAGAGCCTTGGGGATTTTCATTGTGCAGCGGCAGATGTTAAGGGTCAAGTTCGGCGGTCCGGCAGCATCTCGGCGGGCACCAACCAACCTTCGCAACGGAACCGATCGACCGATCGACCGATCGATCGACGGCGTAATTTGTTTGACCTCGCCAATCGTCTCGGCCAATGTTACTATTGCTGGCCGAATGCCGGGCCAGTAAGCCGTGTATTGTGCCAGGAAAAATGCACGACGGCTGGTTCGTCGTCGCGCTTGGCATTGAAGTCTTTTGTTACCGGTGTGCCGGGGTGTACCGATTGTCGCCGTGGCGTGCCGTGTAGGCGATCGGACAACGGAAGACGCTTTTCGAATGGTTTTCGCGTTCGAATTCCGCTTCGGTTCCCGGGCTAATGTACATTCAAGGCCGGACTCGATTGGATTAAGGTTTTTAAGGTGCAGCCCCAGCGCCAAGTTTGCTGTATTTTTCATCCAGCCCCATGATAAGCTCCGATGAAGCGCTGCACAATGTTGAATCAATTTGGGGCGTTGTGTGTCTCTCACGGAGCTTAAGAGTCTAAGACTTCATAACGCGGCCGACTGCAATGGTAGAAAAACTCAGCTGATTGCCAGATACACAGTTCATTGTGAGCCGCGGTAGGTGTGAAATCTCGTGTCATCGCTACCGTCGGGGCTGGTGGTCACACCATTTGGATTTGGGGACCACTTTTCCGGGGGGTTGATCTCGGAATATCCCTCGGAATCTGTTGCGCACTAATTATGCACCTGAAGACTTCGGCGGGAGGGTTTTAATGAGCTCGGGCGCCCGGGAATGGCCTTCCCGGGATTGTTCCTGCACAGCTTGGGCAATCACACTTTTTTTTTTGGTAACAATCAAAGATTCCCTTAGCGCCCCAGATGGACACCGCAATTATGTTATGTTTCGCCCGGCGAGTCGCTCGCCTACTGAGAGGCTGCCTGATGCTGCTCGAATCGAAGTGTGCGTTAATCGAAATCGAAATTTGGACGCATTTAAGCTTTTCCGCCATTTCCTCGGTTCCACACTGGTTCCGGGTCTCTTTCGTATCTTTCCGATTGGGCGTGTGATGAATATTTTCCATTCCGGCGGCGGCGATGAACGTTTCAATTTAATGTGTCAGCCTAAAACAATAATGCATAACGCGCGAGCGCGCGCGCCGAGAGCGCTGATTGAATGGAAAGATGGCGTAATGGTTTCGGGCACGGGTACGGGAAGTTAATAGAAGCACATGTGTGCTCCCGTTTTTTTCTTCCATTTGCGTGCTTGTTTTCACTTTCACTCGGAGAGTTTGTTTGAGTTTCGGCGAACCATGAGAACAGGCTGCTTTTGCGCGTCGAAGATTCGAAGTCGCGCCCGACCGGGTGAAAGGTTGCTTCACCGAAAACCGGAGGGTTTGTCCCGCGGTTCCGTTTTGCATGTGTTTCCAGGCATCGCTAAATTGAATCAGCTCGCTGCCGATCGTGTTGAGATATTTTCATTACTCACCTGCCTGGCCCTGTCCCAGCCTGCCTGCCACCGGCCTGGGCCGATACTTGACACTTTCTCGATGACCTCAGCCGAAGTCGCAGAGTCACCCCCGGGGGGGGGGGGCGGACTGAGCAGGAAAGGGTCGCAACGGGGAAAGTGAGATCGAAAAAGGGGCTTTCATTTTCGTAATCCGTATTTCTTGGGAGCCGGCCTATAGGGTGCGGTTCCGATGCCGTGGTGTGGTTGCTGCGGGGGTCAACCCACGAGGGGCCGTGCACAATTGTTGACACAATGGGAGCCGATATATGCAACCCACTCTCAACCCCGCTGCGTGTGTTTGTGTTTCTCCTGTGTAATGTTTGCTCAGCAAATGTGGGCACAATGTTGGTGAATGGCAAATATGAAAAAAAGACAGGGAAAAACTGTTCAATTCAACCATTGAATCCTGCTGCCGACATTTGGCATTATTGGCGCGGATGTTTGACGGTCGATGACGGATGACGTTGGTGAAGGTCGCCCGGCAGCAGCACCGCCTACTGCTATTGATGAATTACATAAAACCAGAATCCGGAAGACGTTGTGCCATTTGTCTTGCGGCCATTTTGGGTGCCGTTTGAAGTCGTACAAAACCGAACCGCGACAATATTTGGTAACGTGATGCTGGGGAATTCCGTTTCAGCTAAGCGCACTGTGCGACTCGAAAAGATTCTCGACAGCCTGAGCCGTCGTCGTCGAGGTTTTATGTTGCGATTCCGTGCACAGATTGGCCGACTGAGACTGCGAAACTGGCTGCCGTGGATGGCTGGTTGGCCAATGGCCGGCGTGCCAGTCGAGTCGAAGGTATTCCGGATTCACGCCGATACCGGTTTGCTCGCGATCTTACATCGTGCGCATCATTACATCACGACGGCGGCGGCGGCGCAACTACAGCAAGAACCACTGACCGGGTGCCTGTTGCTGCTTGTTGACCGGGTCCCGGTGCTGGGCTGTTTTATTTAATTGTGCGTAAGAAAATATTACCACCGAGTTGTCGGTCTGTGCTCGCCGCCGTGGAACGGTGTTGTGCAATCGTGTGTATCGATAATACTGTCTGCCGCCGATGGGCGCCACCGCCGTGCCACGTGATACATTTACATACCACCAACCTCCTAATGGGTGTTTTTAATCACTCGCAACTCAGACACGGAAATGCAGCAGCAGATTCCTAAGGGGTTGTTTGAAGTTTCAAAACCCCAAAACACGAAAGTGCAACGGAGCCGTTGCGCCACGATATTCGGTTACCAGATATTGACTTTCGATCGGAAGACGGAAAACGGAAGAAACCGGCTGGGGGTCATCTTTCAGACGGTGTTCCGTACGAACGCGCTGGTTCCGGTCGCCGTTCCATCCACATTCCATCGGCCGTGGGTTTTCGGCAATCGCCCGGCCCGACCCGTGTGACGACGTTATGTCATAAAACGGTGACATGAGATCCGTTACCTTCAGTTCCGTCTTAGGCGGTGGTGGCGCACACCGCGCGGGTTGTGTGCCATTTAATGGAATGAAATATGGCCACGACAGGGTACATCGCATTTCTGCCGGCGATGAGGCTTTGATCGATCGACGGATCGGGGTGGGCTTGAAATAGAGAAGATTAATTATCACCAACAGAGCGGGCCATGGGAAGCACCTTTCTCGTTTGCCCCGTCGACACACGGTGTCTCCGGACCGATTGAGTCTTCCCCCTGAAACAATGAAGAGTCCCCCCCGGATGATGATGATACCGAATACCGAACCGAGCCGACCACACCGCTATGTTCATTTTCAATTGGTTTTTCTTGTATTTCATTAAAAAAACGATTACAATGGATTTGGAATTGGTTGTCATCAACTTTGTATAAGAATGTACGCTCAACCGATCATGCATGATCACGCATATGGTGCGCATTGGTACACCAAACGAACGCGCTAAGCTCGGAAAGAAAGGTGCTGCAACAAGGGTGCGCAATAGAGAGTGTGACAATTTTCGGTGTTGCTGCAAAACAATGCACTATCGCTTCGTAAAAGATTGTTCGCCAATCTGCTAGCCGCTACTGATCAATTCGTTGTTGAATCGCAAAACTTTCACTACTGCCCGGGTTTCACGGCCGTTCTCTTGGCGTGGCGTACCAAGGGCGCTTCAGTGACTTTTTTCACACCGCAAGGAAATGCTTTCTGGGATGCGATCTCCACCACGGAAATGGTCGCCCGATAGAGTGTGCTAGAGAGTGCTAACAAGAGAGTTTAAGTATTTTGCATTAGCGTTCATTTGCGTGACATTACGTGGCCGCGACTACTGTGGACGAAGACTGCGGTCATCTCTTTGGTGCGGGGCTATTGCTATGCTTTTGGGTCCTTTGGGCTGTTCTCACACTCCGTTACAGCTTTTCGGGCTCACTCCTGAACTGGTTATTGATTTTATTTGAAGGTTTTCGGTACTCAGCTCGACTTTGTTCGAGCTCGCTCTCAGCGACAGTAAGTCTGGCTATCGTAATGAAGTTTAGATCTTTGGTCAAAGGCGACGGGACATGCAATTTGCTATCTGCTTAAAGCGAAAGAGAAGAAATGGTGTGATTGGAAACGTCTAAACTACGATCTAAGCCCTTTTTCTCTAACTACGACAAGCTCCATTTTGCGCCGTTAATGTGTGTAGCGTAAAGTATTCTGTGCGCCCCGCTAGCCGAAACAGTAAAAAATCTTACGCGCGGAACAATAACACGTTTGCCTAGTGTAATTGGAAATGGAATCGTTGCATTTGCTTAGGGCGTCCCGATTGCTCCTCATCAACGGGCCCGAAAGTTGTCACGAAGAGTAGCAAATGTTTGATGTTTGGATGTGGACTTACTCTGTGGTTTCGTTTGTTCTCGTTCATGCTGCTCGTTGTTCTTTCGTTTCTATTTTGCTGTGTAAATAATGCTATTTATCCGTAAACAAGCCAGATTGCGACCGGAAAACGAGAGCAAACGAATCGAAGCCGTAGCAACGACGAAGCTACTCTAACGGAACGTGTTCTGTTCTGTCTATCTTTGATGTTCACAGTATTTCAGATCGGCCACGTTTCTTGGAACCGCAGGCCTTCTCTGCAAGTAATAATAATTCTTTGTTTTCCCTAGCTACTGATTAGGATCAATATAACTCTGCTCAATCGGCTGAAGCATAGCCTCTGTTTCTCTGCAAAACAGGGCTCGTATCACGCATAGTTTTTGTACGATAAGTAATGTAATTTGCAACGAAGTAGTAGTTCTCCTGTACGAACCAACCAATCGCGTAGAAGACAGGAAGATACGGAACCACCAAATGGCCTTTAAATCGCAAGACGACCTGCACTGCAACCGTGCAACTAAGAAACGTTAGAGGTGGGTTGCAAATTTTTGGCTTCGATTACTAGAACGACTAGCTAAGGGTAACAATGTAGTGGCGATGATGTGGTATTCCCTTCTACGTGTCGCTATCAAATAAACGTACCACTGTTGTGTAACAACCGCAACCACAAATAACGCTATGCCGCCCAAAAACCAAGGCATTTTAGCTCGTAAATCTTCACTATCGTTCTACTACTACTGATCGGTCGGTGTGGTTGGTGTTGTGTGTTGTGCATGACAAGGTCTCAAGTCTTTCTTTTCCGCAAAACAAGCAAGGGGTGCAATCGAGAGGAGTGCATTGCTCAGTTTGTTAAGGCCATAATAACCATACGGGACCGGGGAGTCCGGAATTTATCTTTTATAACCAACAAAACGTCCACGTGTCTGGTGCTTGTGAGTTTCCGATCGAATTAAATTATACACTACTGCCAAACGAACCCAATGCATCACCGCC
The DNA here is from genome assembly GCF_943735745.2 of Anopheles bellator. NCBI lineage: Eukaryota > Metazoa > Arthropoda > Insecta > Diptera > Culicidae > Anopheles > Anopheles bellator. The sequence goes on along the minus strand of NC_071285.1, from coordinate 55,779,326 downwards.
ATCGTCGGCTACATATGTACATCGTGCTATTAAATGGTGCAATTTTTACACTTTAATGCTTGATTTGTCCCACACGTAACAGCTACACACGATTGATTTTGAAATGGGTAAATGGGAGGTGTGTTGAGAATTGATCAAATGGAATGAAAAAGTGCGCTCGATTGAACTTTAACTACGCTACGACTGTGTGTTCGCGGGACTCTGTTCTGTTCGATTCATTTATGGGAATGTTTGTCTCATGATGATGTCTTCTTCTATTTCTCTACGTTGGACGGAATTCATCGACGTTTGTTTCTCTCTTTCGATTGAAACGGATTAACGAAACTCGGAAAACGCTCGATGCAAGTAACAAGCAAAATGTATGTTCTTTAGTACAGTAAAAAGGAAAATATCCGTACAAGCGATGTCTCATGCACTCGTTGCATGTGGGTTGTAACAATCTCAACTCAACAAAGCCTGATCCCAATGCGTTTTCGTTTTGATATTGCATAAGATTGATTGTTGTCGTGATTTGCCCGGTTCGCAACGGGATAGAGTTTGATACGTGTACGGTTAGAGCATTTATCGATTCGAGTTCCTTGATTACTGCTACTGGTTCCGGTTCCGGAGAAGAATGCACGAGAGAGTGAAAAAGTGAAGTGAATGTTTTACATGCCCCACTCCTTATTGTTCTCCGGCATCGTTGGGAAGAGAGCACTACCGTGTGGCTCCTAACCTACAATCGGGATGTAACTAACTAACGGCTTATTTTGCGTAATAGCAAAGGCAAGTCGACAATAACATTAGTGGAAAACGATCAAGCGATGAAGAGAGCTGGAAGAATTGGGAGTTGTGGAACTGTAAGAGGAGAACAGCATTATTTCTAGCAGCGCAGTAAAGCTATCAAGTAGTATCAGGAGTAGAGCAGACGATCGGCGGACGTGGCCCGCTATTCGCACCCTACACTTCCTTTGCGTCCGGTTTTGCTTTGCTGATGCTCAGCGCTTTCCTAAGATGATCCCTGAAGTATCGCCTCAGGGTGGTTTGGTAACATTACGACACTTTGTGCTTCTTCCGTGGGTCCCTGCGTGTCATTTCGGGCGTCGAATGGAGCGGCAACTCTCGCCACATGATCTGGCACAAGGAAAATAGAGGGAAAATGAAGGCATTCGATTGGAGAATCTAAGTGGGACGGGTTTTGCCGTTACTCACAATCTCTTCATCGTCCGGCACTCGTGACAGTAGATCGAGCACTTCGTTGTTCGGCACAGTGTGTGGCCGGAAGAGTCGCCGACTGAACTTGACAAGGCCCCAGAGAAGCAGCAGCACCCGAATCGGGACGTAGTGCAGCACGAGACACGCAATGAGCAGCAGGAACGCCGTCAACCATGTCAACTCCGGTACCGAAAAGTTGAAGGTGCTGAAATAAGGGTGGTTAAGTTAGTTGGTTGGTTGGCAATATGAAGGACAAGGCCGATCGTTACTTTTTAACACTTTCACCGAGCGACGCCAGAAAGCCGATGGTATTTTGTACACTCTGCGACACTTCCTGTATCGCTTGCAAGCGTTCCTTGATCGTTTTCTTCTCCTCCTGTTGGGCGAATACGGTCAATCGGATTAGTGCCGAACTGTTGAGCATGTACACTTTGGTACAAGTACCTTTTCTTTATCTTCCTCGTCTTCATCATCGCTAAGTACATCGTACTCGTCCGCAGTCGACGGGGATGAGCTTCCTGTTAACCAGCGTATCAGCCAATTTCTAGAAAACAAAAATGGAGTAAGTACGTTAATAACACCTATGGGAGCCACATTAATCGGTTTACTTACTTTAGAAGATATAGCAGAGCTACCGCCGGGATGGTGGATATATCGAACCAGATGCAACCGCAGATCCACAAAATCAGCGCTATGAAAGACCGTATCGGGGATTCCCACTCAAAGCAACTCCTGGGGAAAACAAGTCGGAATACATAAATTAGCTTCATACGGCCCAGGACCTTGCTTTCATGTTACGCTTGAAATTTGACAGCTTGGAGTTGACGGCGAAGCTTTCCGTTTGAGCTGCACTACAATAAGGAATCTATTGGCGGTGCGGTTCGCAACGCCAACTTGATAGCTGAAGTACAAAGACGATCCGATCGGTGCCACAATGTACCATGCGCCTCCATGCGACTTTGCAACATAAAGTATCGAACGAAAGTGTCGCTCAACACCCAACTGTACGTTAGGACCAACGGAAATACTTACTGCACAAACTGTCCCACTTCGATAAAGTACATAATGACCGCTTTCAGCCGGGTAACGTTGCGCAGGAAGAGCTGTCGCTTGAACTTGGCTTCCTGTTGGACGAGTTTCTCTTCCTTCGGCTCGAGCACACGCAGCGCCGCCCGCAGCTTGTTCCACATCACCGTCATCTCCAGCAGAATCTACCGGAAGGAAAGGCGGATGTAACTTTCACGGGATATTCCAATGGTCACCGACGTCCCTACCTGAGGTTGGGTGCCCTTGGCCCGGCAGTACATTTTCTTGTCCTTCAGCGCGTACCACCGTTTCTCACCGTTTCGTATCCGCAGCAACGGTATCACCACCTTGCCCAGAAACTCCACCTTGTGGTCGCGGTCCTCGTCGTAGACGGTAATTTCCAGCACCGACGACATGTCTTTCACGTTGCTGTGGAATATTGTGAGGATTGTGAGGATTGTTTTTCAGTTTAATTTAGTTAGCCGACTAGTGGGCACTTACAATGTGAAAATTTTGTTCCAGTTCGGTGTCAGCGTTTTGTATTCGGTTTGCGTTTGCAGGCGGGCGTTGATCAGCTCGAGCACGACGAACGGGTCCGACTTACCGCCAATGTCGGCGGCCGCCAGCCCCGTCGCACCGAACACCTTCACCGTGAGGTGTCCGACGTCGCGCAGGTTTTGCAGTGATTTGTGCCATATCTACGGACGAGAACTCATCATTAGTGGTGTGGTTTCTATCCCCGGCGCACCTTTGCACATACGTAGCGACTCTGAATGACGCCACGCTCCTTCGAGTCCTCTTTGTAGGAGGTAAGATCGGTTATGGTTTCCGACGCCGTCGTCCCGCTGATGGTCAGCATTAGGTGGACCTCGCCAGGACACTCCTCCAGCGGCTGCCAGATGCTGTGTGTGCGCTCTCGCGGAAGACTTCGTAGGTCGATTGTGCACTTGCCGTAGGTATTGTACTTGCCGCAGACCACCAGCTCCAGCAGCTGGTCGTCGTCGAAAAGATGCAGATCGAACTGCTCCAGCCACCGCGCCCGGTACGATGGCTTCGATTTGTATTTCTCGTTACCTAACCTGCGGGTGCACCCAGAGAGGGATGTAGTCAGAGCTCCTTGACTGCTGTTAGTTCCAGTGGTCCGGGCCTTACCTAAACCTAACGTAGATATCGTTCAGCCCATTATCGCCATCCGGTGGTAGTGCCTTCGCCTCGATCAGCACGATCGTCACGACCGAGCTCCAGATCTGGGACTTGAGCCGCCGGGATGCGTCGGCCAGCTTCGGGTTGCGCTGAAAGTACTTTCGAGTGTGAACGGCGGAGACGGAGAAAGAAAGAACGGAAAAACGAAGGTTTTTGTGCAAGTTTAGAGCAGAAATAAAGCATAAACTAGAGAAGGCGTGTCGGGTCGGGTCTGACAGCTCATGCGACAAAATCCAAAGGAAAGATTTGCGTAAAGTAGGAGCAGCCAAGAAAAAAGGGCGGCCAACGGAGCGAACAGAGTGGCGCAAAAGTAGTGGACATAGAATGAGGACATAGGGTGGCTCTGGCTTACTTGCTCTTTGTCTTCCTGGGTTTTGGGCCACAGCGTAGCGTTGAGCTTGATTTCGCCCAGGTTCTTCGAGGGCCGCTGTGCGTCCTCCAGTTTGATCGTCAGATCCTCCGCCCGGTTCAGCTCCAGCGAGGTGAGGTTTAGCTTGGCCGATCCCATGAAGTCATCCTGCAGACCCCAATCGTAGTCGAATACCTGGTGGAAGGCTTCAAAGGTTAGGGCACTTGCTGAACAACAAACCGCCCAGACCTAGACAACTCTTTACGCACCTTTATCACTATCGGCTGGAATGGGTCCTCCACCGGCACAACGAACGTTTCGTCCCATATCGGATTCAGATCCTTGTGGACCGTTTTCGATTTGTACAGAAGCCGACCGCCAACTTTGAACTTGACGTACGGATCACTGGTGCCGCTCTTGTCCATCGCCACGAGCCCGTGGCCACTGATCAGGTGGACGCGCAGCTGGAAGAACGAGTGTTGCCTGAGCTGCGTCTCGCGCCTCCGCTGCTGGTCATCGGCCGGCTGCATCCCGGACGGTCCGGCCGGAGCCTCCGAAACCTTCGCCAGCCCGCCGATTGTTAGGTGTCCCAGTACACTGCCGACGGCACTGGACCCTCCTGCACCCGTTGATTCGATGTCCGCTTTCGTCGTCAGGACCTTCAGCACTCCGACCACGGTGGAACAGCTGGTGCCGGTCTCCACGGAGCCTGCCGCCACCTGCGGGTCACCCTTTTCGTTCGCTTTGGCCAACGGAGAATCGCCGAGGGTTTGTGCCCGGTGTCGTGGCGACTGGTGTGGTGTGGCGGAGCTACTGTGCTCGGCGGAACTGTTATCGGCCGCGTAATCGCTCTGGCTATCGCGCCGCCCTTCGACTTCCTGGCACAGCGATCCCCGGAGTCGCTCCTTACTTCTCGCCCGGGACCAACGGTGCTGTCAAGGGACATTAAGACATCGGTAAGGGCGTCGCCTTTGCGGCTTATTACTAGAACTTACCCGTAGTGTACTGAAAAACCCGTGCGTTCGCTGTATGACCCCCGGTATCGTTGGCGCGTTTGCCGAGCGGGCCCGCTGCGGTGAGGACTGGGGCGAGTCGCCGGAACCGCCACAGTCGTTGCAGCTCAACTCGGACGCCGACTTGCTGAGGTGCTTCCGCAGCGAGGAACATTTGGATTCTAAATTCAGTCGAGAACGTTCTATAGAGAATTGAGGCAAACAGGTCCAATGTACCGACACTATGGAATGCAAGCAATGTACGGGGCATCAAGTGTGTTCTGGGTGCGGTGCGATTACGAAGTGCTCAATTTCACTGACCGGTTGACTTGTTGGGTCCGATTACCGTCATCGGATCAGCAGAGACAGATAGATCTCGCTTACCGACCGATAGTTCGCCCCGTGATGTCGAAACGTGATTAGATGGTGGCTTGTTATGAAGGGACATCTTACGCCGTTTATGGTTAAAATCTCCCTTCAGCGGTCTTCGGAAAAGCTCTAGGATGAGAAACCGTTCCTAGACACATCTCCACCAGTCCGGGGCGGGCTACAGGCGCCCAGCTGTCGACTGACGATTTTAATGACCGATTCCCACGCAACTTCCTCGTGTTCGCTCTGCTCCGGAAGGTCTCCCTGAAGCATGATTTAATTACGGTTTGCTGTTCCTAGCGTGTCTCCAGCGGTGTTACTGAGACCAACACTAAACGCTGTTTCGCTGGGTTTATGGGCAAACGGAGCAAAACGAAGCTAAAAATATCATCACTTTCTGTTGTAATAATCTTTTATTACGCCACGGGTCTGCGCTACATAAAAATCTTCAATCATCCAGTCGGGCGTTAATTCCCCCATTGATACGGAGGGAATTGATTTTATTTAAACGCAGCCCGTGCCCGCGAAGGAGCAGGCTTCGACTCCGCCCCATTCAAGAGGTGCCTGTGCCGTAGTGCATCAGCGTAATTTTGTCCCGGGTCGCCTGACAGACGGTAGTTACGGAAGTGTGCGACCGAAGCACCACCCCGATGGCGTGACGCGTTACCATCCTTTTCTTCGTTTAAGGGTAATATATTATTAATCGGATTTGGATCAACACTTCAGACATAGTGACTTAAAAGGGAACACAACGAGAGGTAACGAGCCGGTCGACAGATCCCCGCGGGTTCTTAAATCATGGGCAAGCTTCCTAGCAACCGTTGCTACCTATATTTTGCTTAGTTGAAAAGTGTGTCTTAAACGCATTTCTTGGGATTGATGAACAATGTAAAAGTGGATGGCTAGTTCAAGTTGGCCTAAGCATGCCACAACATATAAGCTTTAAGACATTGGCCGAACCACGAAAGTAACGCGCTTGTCTACGTTCAGACCGGTCCTTTGTAACCTTTTATGGCTTTCTTCCGTCTAATGGCGCTAATTGGGTGTTAATTGGTTACTTCATTACATCCGCCAAGTGCCTTGAGCACCGTTACCGGTTGAGTGGCCGCAGGGCGTTAGAGCAAATCATTTTCGCGAAGAAAGATAAATTGCAGCTTCGTCCGTACAATGTCAGAAGAGGCGGCTCTTCGCTGTGTTCATGTATAAAACATGTAAGTTGTACCAGATAGTTTAATCTAATACAAGTATGTTTACAAGGGCGATTTGATAACTTGATGATAAAGATTTTTTTGTTTTTTCAACATAGCCACTTCGTAATTTAACAAAAAAATATGGTGGATGGTCAGGCACTTCAAGCGGTATTTCGTGGATTGTCGCCATGGTAACCGCTGAGGAACGTAATTCGGCAGCCATCGCGACGATAGCGTTCCAAGTTGTTACGGCCACGTTTAAATTTGTGCAAAAGGATGGCACAGAGTCCCCAAACACCGAGTCCAATTCATCTCTTTCCAAGTGGATGAAAAGAAATTTTACTCCAAAAATGGGCGTCCAAAACTGGGTGAGTAACTTTCAGGAGATTGACATCCAAATTCAGAAGCTTTTATTTTCTAGGACTGCCATGTTCATGTTGAGGTCGGATATGAAACCATCGCGCGTATGTTGGGATTTCATAGGATGTATTGCAATTCGCTCCGAGTCCCGGAACTCTTGCATCGCACCGTATACTGAGCCCACTGAAGGCGAATTATTTAACAGGGCGCTCTTGTAAGCAACTAGAGGCGTGAGTAAACGAGGGCAAAACGAAGATCATCATGCACAGGTTTGCGTATACTTACTGCTGCCACTGCTGCTACTTCCGCCGCCGCTTCCACCACCACCGAAGCCGGCCTCCGTGTGTGCGTTGTTGGAGGTGGCGGCCGACTCGCCGGTCAGGTCACCTGACGCCGAACCGCGGCCCAGTGTCACCGTCGGGTCTGCCATCGCGTTTCAAGCCTTTTCTTTTACGACGCCGACAGTTCAGAGGATCCTTCAGAGAGGGTATGTCGTCCGTGCCCGTCACAGCCGCGTGGGGGCCGTTGTCAATGATTTAGTGTAGATGAAGCGGAAAGAGCGTCGTGTGTAATGGGCTAATGTTTTTCGTGACCCTTTTTCCGTGGCGGAACACAGGATACTCTCTCACTGTAGGATGATGCGTTCACCGCTTGTACGCCGAGCCACAGAATCATCGATCCGGGCGGTGTCGGATTCAGGAGCTCCAACTCATTTTAATTTCGCATACTCCACATGAAACTCCGCAAGGAAAACTCGGGTGGAAATTCTTAAGACTTTCACCGACACCGGCGCTAAGGCAACCGAAACCGACCGTGGGCGTCGGAACTGTTGCTGCACGGAAGTGCTAGTAGTGGGCCGAGTTCGGCTGGTATTTCGGTGTTTGAAGTGTCGTTCCGCCGCACGGTGGACATGTTTCCCGACTCCCCCCAATCGCTGCTGCTGCTGCTTGCGCGCACCCTGGGGGGTGGCTTGTTGATTTACTAACAGAGACCTCGGAGCCCCCGTTTTTGCCCCTCTATTAGTGCGCAAATATGAGCGTGTTTCGTGGTCGATTCGATGGCCGCACGACGAGGGTCAGGCTTGCTTCGCTGTAAGGTGCTCGGACGGGGTTACAACACGGTGGTGATTGATTGAAGTTAGAGAAGCGATTGCAGCGGAAAAACACGTCGGATGGCCTAAAAGAAGGTGCACACACCAGGGAAAAATGAAACAACCAAAACATTACCCGCGGAGCCGCCGTGTGTTGGAAAATATATGTTTCGACCGGCTGTTTAGAGACCGTTGAATGGGATCGATTTCTCAGCCAGCCAGCCACCTGGTGCTGTGCGCAACAGTTGATGATGACACATGATGAATGAGACGTCGGTACATTTAATTAACCGAACCGCGGGGCCGGAATTGGCCATTTTTGGCGCCGAAAAGTTTGTCTCAAAAATGCGTCTGGGTAGCTTCGGTGTGTTGGTAATTTCACCTCACCGCGTTTTTTTTATTTACGTCCCGAGGGACACTGAAGAAAAAATCGATAAAAGCAACAAGCGGCACGCGTGCCCGGCGCGGTTGGCGCGATGCCAGTAGTGCCTTAGTCGCGGACCCGGTCGCACTATCTAATCTGCCCCTAAGCCAATCTCATCAGCGAATGGGAGGCCAGTTAAAGGACGACATTTACTTCGGGCTTTCGGGCACCCGCCCGTGAGCACGGCGGCTTTGTGAGAAATGGCCTTTTTCCACCGTATAATTAAAAACCCCGAACGCGAGGGGCATTGTTTTACTTTTGACTCACGACACCTGCTAACGGGTGGACACCCTGACTGCTAGAGTGACTGATTAAATTCCTACTCCGAGGTACGATTTCGAGCTCTCCAACATCACCCTGATTAGGACGCGTATTATCTGGCTAATTGGAACTGTCCAATTGCTGCTCGTGGTAAGGTGAGCATAAACCGGCTTACAGAGATGGCGGCTGCTGGGCGGCGGCTGATTATTATGCGAACTAGGGCGCCGGCTCGTCTCGCTCCCAAACATTGGGCACATTCGCCGGTCGGTCGATAAGCAGCGCGCGGGCCTCAGCCTCTCAGCGATGAGGGGTGTTTCTATTTTTGTCATTCCATTTAAATGAAAATAACCTTCAATTACCGCGGCGGGCAGCAAATTTTGCGATGCAACATTAACAAACACCCGCCAACACGGCACCGGGCGGCGAAAGAAAGAAAAAACAGCCCGCCGTCGCGGTCAAATCAGCAGCCGATCCTTGCGGCGTTGGTTGGAATAATCTTGCGAAACGGCGGCGTCTTGAAGATGGATTCCGCCTTGGAGCCCCCGAATGGCCGAATGCGCGCACAGCGAAGGCGCGTCTTCACAGACCAAAAATCAATGTTTTGCTGATTAATTATGCCCATTTTCGCTGTATTCGGGGCACCCGTCGGGGATTGCATGTATGTGGCGGCGTTGTTGCAACGGTCCGATGGCGGCGTATAGGCGGTTCGCTGTGGCAGCGTGTCGGGAACGTTAATGATTCAATCGACCCGTTTTTTTGTGTGTCGTGTCGTTCGGTTGGTTTGTTCATGAATCCATTTACGACCCGGAGGCTCCCAAGGGATGCAAAAAAGGATACTCACGCGAGGCGGGAACGTGTGTAAGCACGCACGGGTCCGGTATGGATTGCACAGAGAACCGACACGAGCGTTCCCATCATTACCCTGCCTAACATTAACCCCGGATCCAACGCAACGGTTGATGTTGGTGGCGGTAGACAAAGTTAATACGTCGAGAGGTCACCTTCAATACTCTATTATTGATAGGGACTTTTTCCGATTTAACCATTGGAAGCGAGGGTTACAGGATTTAATAAGGCCCTACAAGGTTCCGATTCTGGGACTTAATTCTTCAAACCTTTTTTCAAATATCGGGTGTACCTTCAAGAATGCGCGTTTCTTTGGTAGAGGTCCATCGCACCGGAACAGTGATCCGTTGTGTTCCATGAATGTTGCGGAATGCTCAGAGCTTGGTTATGTTGCACTTACTTATGGTCCACGGAGCACTCCCCACTACAGTAAACACCGGGCGGCACAAACAAAGGAAGTTACTGTTACCGGTTCTACCGGAAAAAGGGGCACGTGGGTGCGTTGGTGTGTGTGCTTGTGTATGTGAGAGAGAGAGAGGAACGGGAAGCGAACAGGGAGAGCGAATCGGTGAGTAATAGAAATCGCACGAAAGAACGTGGTGCTAATTAGGGGGGGGGGGCAAAAGTAGTAAACGATCGTGTCACGAGGAGCACAAACGATTCAAAACACGATTCGGAGGCACGCACAAAAATCACTCATCGCTGTGTTCACTCACTGAGCCACTCACTGGACGGGCGCGGGCCGTCACTTCTGCTGCGAATCGAAGGAATCGACGAACGCGCGCCCCTGCCCTACTGTACACTTAATTATAAATACTACAGGCGATACCAGTGATCCTTAGCTAAGCCCGATTGTCGCTGCCAGCTTCGTCGGATGAGAAGCTAATCAGCTGCCCTCCCGGATTAGAACCGGCGATTGGTCCGATTGCCTACTCTCTTCCGTGATCGAAGTAGATTAGTCGCGCTAATAGCGGTTGCAAAAAGCCCAGACAACCCCACAGGTCACTTTATACAACAACAAAAAAACGGCTTCCCCAAGCATGCCGCCGCCTACTAGAGCAAGCTGATGGCGAGTCGAAGTCGAACTGAGTGCAGTAAACGATTGCTGCGTTCAACCCCTCAATATCGACCACTGTGAATCGTAAAGGAATAAAACTCGCGACATCGAAAAAGCGAACTACTTCGGGGACAGTTGTTTTTTGGCGAACGAAACCCACCGAATTCGGGAGCACTGACAAGCACAAGTGTTCAGGAGTTTGTTGACAACGTTTGCAAATGGGGGGCCACCGCCGCCGGTCCGGAAAAGCCGGGAAAACTGATCCAAACACTGTCTTTAGTCGTTCACACTTGACGCGACCTTTTTGGTGACGCATTTTCCTCTGTCCGTTCCGTGAGTGTGGGGGGTTTTTCAGAACCCACACGTTTCCCGCGAACGGTGCGCGGCCCGTGCGCTCGGCTCCCGGTTGGAATCTCAACTGGCGGAAGCACATTTTCGTTCAAATATTCTCCTTGGCGGTGTTTTCGACTTCGCGAGTCACGCGCGCTCTCTCGCTCTCACAAACGAATGAGCACGCCGTAAATTGGCGGATCTAAAACGTCGCTGCTCCACAGCTGCATTACGCGAAACTCGCGAGAGAAGCAGCATAAACGGGTTTTCTCATCTGACCACACAAATACACAAGCAAACCCGGGGGGAACCGCAGCAACAAATGGGGCACAGTGCGTAGTAACAGTGGTTTTTTTGTTCTACAGCGGCTAGAAGGACGCGTTCCTGGTTACACTTCAAGCGTGGAGCGAACAGCTCGCTCCATCGCCAACGTTAACTGGTACCAGCAGGCGATGTTTGCCTTCAACTCGGTTTGAAAACGTTTCGAACAACGTTTGACATGGCGACTGAGTATGAGGGGCTTTTCTCCCACTGTTTGGTGGTTTCCATTGATAAACTTAAACTCCGAGAGTCTTTTTCTCCCGAGAATGAGCGGCTGGGGCTACTATCACACCGAAACCATGGCAATACGTACAAGTCACAGGGATAGGATACGCATGTGAGCATGTGATGTCCTTTCCGCACCAAACGTCAGTGGGTCGCCAGTGCGAAACGCCGTTTCGCTTTCGCAGAGGAAAAACAATCTTACTCACGTATGTTTCTCGTGCACGGCACATCGTTTTCGCACAATTCCATTCTCCTAGCCTCAATCCTTTTGTGCTCTCACGCCAAAGCCTACTCTGAGGTACTACCAACATCACTAAACTCTGGCGGTTTGTCCATCTTCGCACTTCCTTATTCCTTCCTTTTGGATGGTCAAAGGCTGAGTCTAACTATTCTAACCAGACTTCCTGCTGTGACCGTGTGCGAGTCACTGGTCACCAGATTTGCACTGCGAAGCGGCGGCATTCGAGTGTCTTTGAGAAAAACCAGATCCGGCTCGAAGACGATGCCATCTCATGCGCAATAGGAGCTTTTGTCACACCACCACACAGACGCAGCAATAAAGCGCCGAATGTCAAACGATGCTTTGATTTGAATCGTGGTGCCGATTTTTCTAGGTTTTTAAATTATTTGATTTCTCGGATATCGGACGCATTTAATGAACCAGAATCAGGAGCGGTAGACAAAATGATTTATATTTATTTACGCTGCAGCAAAACGGGAAAGAGTTATTCGTTCTTCGTACCTCTTCCCGGTATAACAATTATAAGAATAGAAAACATAACATATTACACCCTGTTTTACCACGTTTACACCAATAGAACATTTTTACCAGCACTGGGAGCACATTAAACGCGATGGTGTTTGCGTGTGTAGTGTAGGGAGAAAGAAACATATAACTTTTATACAAAACAAGCAATCCATTCCTGGACCGAGAGACCCATCCATCCTGTTCTACGCCACCGATTGGTTCGTGGGCTTTTTGGGCCGATTTTTGCCACCATTACTAAAATATTGTTGCGATGGTTGCTGCTGCGGCTGCTGCTGCATTGTTGTGGTCACCGGCTGTGATCTAGCTGGCTTATGCTGCTGCTGATGCACGTTGCTTCGACCACCATCAGCCTGTGCGGCACTTGGAGACTGCTTGGTCGCCGGAGCTACCATCCTGCGGCCGGACTGGGGCGATGATGATGATGAGGACGATTTGCCGTGAACGTTCTGGTTAAGCGGTTTGTTTTCGTTGTTTTCCGGCGAGCTGGACAAATTCGGAATGCTCTTCGATGGGGTCGAGGAGGAGCTCGTTAGCTTGGCATCGCTCGACGTGGCCGCCGCCGCTGCCGTGGATGAGTTTTCTGGAAGGGAGTTCAAAAAACAAATGCGTCAGTTAAGATCCTCCAAACCGGCGTCCGTTCAATGTTCTTCTTACCCAAGCCAGTGGCCGATTTGGAGCGGTTTGCGGCGTCCATGCTCTTGGATGGTGGCACTTTACTCGGCTCGTCGGTCTTTCCTGCTGGCGATTCGAGGTCGCTCTTGTTGGCCTCACCCTTGTGTTGCCCGCCATTTTGTTGATGCTGTTCGGCGGTGGACGCTTTTTCGACATTATTTTTCTTCGGCGATGGCTCCTCTTCGGAAGCGCAGCTGTCCGTGGTTTCGGAGGCCGAAGTCATATCCTCAACCTACAGACAGGAACCGAATGTTAAGGCGGCAGGAAGGAATGCAAACCGAGTCAAACTTACGTTGAAACTGGAATCGTCGGCCACGTGAGCGTACTTTTCCAGCAACTCCTGACAGTTCGCATCCTCACAGGAATCGTGCTCGCTGCCGGTTTCTCCGTCGCTGTCCGCCTCCCGTTGGTTCAGGCTGCGCTTCTTTGCGGCGGTACGTTTCGGCTGAACCGGTCGGTCCTTCCGGAACACGATGGCATGTGCCACGTCCGAGTTGGCATCCACGTACGGTCGCGAACAGAGGAGCATCCGGAGCGCTCGGAATCGTTCGAGCCACGTGGCCCGCTGCTGGCGGCCAGCTGCGCTGAGTCCGGCTTCCCGTTCAACCTTTCGGATGCGCTGAAGCCGCTGCCCTCGGTACTTGAGGGCGCGCAGTTTGCGGCGCTTGTTCTGCAGGAAGCCAACCATCGCCGAAGGGAGCACGGGGCCGCGACCGATCGCCAGCGTGGCTACGGACAGTGTCGTGCGGATCATGCGTAACAGGATCAGCGCCGGGAGAAAGAGCAACCACGGTAGTGGCCGGACCAGTGGTGGGCCCGAGATGTTGCTCCCCTTCAGGTCTTCATCGTCGCCGGGGGCCGACGCCCTCGTGGCGGCCAGTCCCACCTCCGGCGGAAACGATTGTGGCAGTGACCAGCGGGCCGTTTTCTCGACCGTCCAGAGCAGATTGTCCACGCGCTTGTACGCGAACTGTCCTACCCGCGTCGTTGCTACCCGTGCCGCCACATCGTACAGCATGTCCGGCAATCCGAAATTTCGCGCCTCGCCAATCTCCTGTTTGGGCGGGAGGGAGGGCGCAGAAAAGCAGAGCCACCGGTGGCGGCGGCGGGTTACAACAAAAACAGTAAACGCCAGGGAGTAAAATACAAAGATCGATCGCATGCAATCGTGAGGCCGTGTATCAAAACATGTCTACATGGCCGAGCGCGTCAAGCGCGAATGATTTGTTTGCCTCATCACGGCCGGGGGCCCCACACCTACCTGTTCGTCTGTGTTGCCTTTCGCTGTCCGTCCCATCGCCGATAGAGCGGGTCTCCGGTCACACCCTGACTCAGTGCTCGGTTCCAAAGGACGGTTCTGTGGCCGCGCGCTCGTCTCGATCACGTAGCTGGTGGCACGGATCGGGCCTACTGAGAGGAAGCCAGCCGCCAGGCACGCCGCTCCCACTAACCCCGCGCAATGTCGTGTCGCCTGTGCTGCGTATCGATCCTGCAATACAAAACTGGTGATAAGCGAGGTTAGAGTTCCAGACCGGATCGGAGCGCGCTTCAAAGCAAGCCACACCGCACCGGCCGGTCGTCAAATCACTGGCTGCTGCCGGCAAGTCCTGTAGCTAACTGTGTGTGCGCTGCCAACCAAGACCCACGGACCCGAAAGGAACACAACGCTGGGGAACTATCGATCGATCTATCGACAGGCGTAGTAGAATCGGTACACAACCGACACCGCAAAAAGGGGGCCCTTCAACAGCCGAAACCAGATCAGAAGGACGTCAGGCTGAATTTGGCAAAGCGTTTTTTTCTCCTTTTTTGCTTTTGTCCGCTGCATTCGGCTATCGGACGCGTCTCGCCTGCAGCGCCGAGAGAGTTCAGAGATTATCGCACCGTGCAGTAGGAGGCGCTCCAACACGGCACAATCTCATGTGCCTGGGCCTGTGATGACCAATGATCGAACTGTACGGAATGTTCGATTTCCAGTAAAGTTACTTAATGTGCCCGATGAGAGGCGAAAATACTTACCAAACTTGTCGGTTCCGACCGATGATCGTGGGGCTTTTAAAAACGAATGGGTTAACGGCCTAACGCTTGGCGCAATACTAACGAACGTGCACTACTGTATTCTGACTCACACATACACACGAGCGCTGGCCAGCGGATAAATTAAAACAAAAAGAAGTCCGATGGACGCGCAAACACTGGATCACAAACTTTCCGATGGCCTTTTGAAATCTTTTCACAAAAACGGAATCGTAGTTCCGTTACTTTTCACCGCACATGGAGCCACACGTGTTTGCCGCTTCGGTCTGATACGAACTGCACTGCGATAACGGCAAAACTCTCCGCGGCACGATAAAAGTTCAGCACTGCCAACTGTGCGGAACAAACGATATCCTACGGTCTCCTCGATCGCGATCGTTTTCGAGCCCGATCCTGGCTCTAGATCCTGGGTGAGACGGGTGATAAAAATGGTGACCACAAATTCGATGGGCTCCGCTCTCCCTATGCACTCCGCAGCAGGGCGCCGAGAATTGCCGAACGCGACGGCGACGTGGGTATTGATTGCCAGGGCGGTAATCTTTGCACTGAGCCCACCGATGATTGTTTCGGTTTCAAAAATATTATTATTGCCCGTGCTGGTGTGTGACGAACGGCGACGAATCAGTAGCGCGGGATGCAGTTCCCGACCGGGGGTTGATAAAGCACCGAAGTGCATCGACAGCACCAACACCATGGCGAACAGCAAAACCGAGCGGTGGCTGTGCCCAGCGAATCGCTTAATCGATGCGTTAATTGATAATATGCGTACCTAACATTTAGACACTCTAAGTTTGTGAGATTTGCGAAACATTTAACACTTTGGCGCACTTTTTTAAACATTCCAACGCCCGTTGTCCGATTCTGTTAAATTTGAACAACGAACGTAACAGGAGAGCGACATCTGGCGGATCATTTGCGAGTGACTTGGGGGAAATGGTTTCACTTGTTGTCAATAGATGGCACTTTGGCATTTGGCATGGCATTCACACAAAATTCAGTTACAGTATGTGACAAAAGTTTGTATGATTTAAAAAAATGATTTCGATTGAATGAATCTGCTATGAAAGTGTCTTCTGTGAAATCTTTATCTACATTAGAAACATCTGAAAATAATCTTTCATACCCTAAAAGGAATACACAAACAAACTAAAAGAAACAAAACAAGCAAAAAGGCAGCGAGGCAGTTGTAGGCAGCGAGAAAACCATAAACTTAGTTTTCCATGTAGTCTTCTTATTTTTGCGATAGTCTTCCAGTTTGTTTGGTAAGTCAGATCGAGGAAATGGCGTAGTGAATTATTTGCAAAGCATCGTTTGGAGGGTGGTGTGGGCTGTTGATGAACTGAAATTTCCTTTTCGTTTGCATCCTTTCTATTTTAATGCCATCGGAGTGTGCAGTGGTGCCGTTAGTAACTGTATTATTTAGTGGCTAAGTCGATCTCTTTGCGACATCCTACAATGAAAACGCACACATGATAGAATGCTGTGTTGCATCACAGCACACATTGCTACCTTGAAACTCAAGTTGAGAAGGCGTGTCGCTTTAGGAGGAATATTTTTTGAAACGACTTTCCCCAACACCGGGCCATGTTTCGGCATAGCTTTCAGCATAGATTTGTCACGGTGTACAGCAGTGCCGGAAGCAAACCGCTGGCCATCTGAGACGTGCATACGAAAAATGGACACACCAGGCGTTTGACCGACGAAGACCTCAACTCGCTGGTCTTCGAGTTGATCGGCGTCAATGTGGCCACTACCTACATGGTAGCGCCGTGCGCCCCGTGCCCATCACTCAGTATCAAACTTCCGTTTTTGGTAATGTTGTTGAAGAATTTAAAAAAGTTTTTCTCCTTTGAAATTACGGTGAGCATGCAAAGGGGTTGTGAGAGGAAGAGGCTCATATTTATGGTTACTTCCTTTTCGTGCCAGATACTTGACGACCGCCAATCGCTTCGTAGGCTCCGTTTCTCGAACTATCACAGCGAAACCCGGTTGCATTGCTTTGGCGTTGCGATGCCTCTGTCGCTGGAACCCAACTGGCAAGATGTTCGGCTTAATCTGGCGGACTTTACTCGACGTGCTTACGGAACGAACTATGTCGAAGCGGTCGAAGCTTTCTGACGGGACACAGAAAGGTGTGATGCTTCACAAGTTCCTAAAACTTGATGAAAACGTTAATTCTGATCACTACTAACAACAAACGATCAATTTGAACTATGCAAAAAACACAGATCCAAAAACGACCTAAATACAATTTCTAGTATTCCGAATGGAGGCGCCTGGTGGAGCATAATGGCCAAAAATACTTGGTGTCTCCATGCCCCCACATGCAAAATTGTTTCAGGATACTATCATATCATTTGACTGGGAGCTGCTATCCCCGCGCTGTATTCACCAGACTTTCCGAATATCATTTCCGAATGAGCATCACTTCGTTTTTTTACGAGGAAGTCGAAAGTGGATGACTAATTGGGTTACTTAAAAAGTCGAAGAACTCTTTCGTCTGGGAATCCATGATTTAGCAGAGAGATAGGAGAAATGAATATCTAGTGATGGCACATACTTTGCATAAAATATAATTTTTCATTTCAAAATAAAAAAAGTGAAAAAATCTCGATTCTCAAGGTAAACTGGTAAATGTTCCTTCCATGTAAATTGTTGTGATAAGCCATACTGTGCTATGTTAGTGCTTGAACAATACAGTAACCTGATAATAAATTTGGAGTGGTATTTTCACTCCAATTTTCATCACGTCATATACAAACATCCTGCGATTCTGCGTGTGAGGTGAGCAAGCTCATCATCGCACGGTGAGAGGTGAGGTCCTCACTTCAACATTTGTTGGTGAGCTACGATAATCGTTGCTCAGATACATCGTACCGTCTGGACCGGGCTTGAAAATTGTTGTTGTTGTTGTTGTTGTGTGCTTCGTAAGTAACAAACAGATCGCGGGAACGCCAAAACGACGAGGAGAAGAAATGAACCTAATGAACAACCTCATAAGTAACAAATAGAAAACCAGAGACCAAGAACGGGTCGAAAAAACCAGAGGTTCCGGCAAAGGGTAAAGTTGTACCCTTTCACGTTTTTCGTTAAATTTCTCGTCAAGGTAGGACGTTGTTCTCTATTGTGCGGTAGCGAAACCGGCGCCAAGTGTTTCTGTGTTCTACGGTAGGCTTTGGTTACAAAAGTGAGTTGTTCCGTGAGAAGAGGTTTGAAAACATCCTTGAGTAAGATAACCGCAAAATAGTTTTTCAAAAATTGGGACGTACTCAGAAACGGTGTTTCGTTCCTTAGTTGCCAATATACGCGTTGTTTCATTATATTATTTTATTGTTATCGTTCGTAAAAGTAAACCGATAGTAGAATACGTCGTTGTATCTATTTTATAGTATAGCTTTGTGCGTTCGGAAACGTGTAAGTTTTTTGTGTGGTCCGTGATCCTGTTGCGTGTGCCAAAACTATTGTTTCTCCGTTAGTGTTTGAGCATGTCACATTTACCACACATATATTTGTGACGCGCGCGCACACACAACAGGTTTGTTGCGGATTTTTTGTGCATGTTTTTTGTTTTCCTTATTCTCTGTTCGGAGTGCGCGGACTTCGCGATTGTGTTGGTGTGATGCTCGCGCGTGTGTGCGTTGTTTTTACCGTTGTATGCTGTTGCAGATTCTGTTGGAATTGTTGAATGCTGCTACTGTGTGCGGGGTGCATACACAACACCACACACCACTCGACAAAGGTTGTTCGGCGTGTTCCTTCTTCTTCTCGTTCCATTTTGTCCGCTGCGTCTCGATTCCGCTTCGGTTTCTCTGTTCACCCCATCCCATCCCAAGGACCTTTAACACGTATTTCCAAATTCGATTTGCTCGAATGACTTCCCTCGCACAATGCAGGGGTTTGTGTTCAGGCATTTCAGGCTTTGAATGGCTCTTTCGAAGCATAACAGATTAAATGCACCTGTGCTGCCCCCTCACCGGATCGGCCGGTTTCCTTGAAGCGACCGGTTGAAAGGCTATGCTGTGTGATGTGCTGGGCGACGCTTCAATCATACTCCCCTTGGGTTGTGAAATGACCTTCCGGCGCCGTTCTCCGCAGCTGCCCCGAGAGTGCTTTTCGTGGATTGACCCAGAAACACCGCGAGTACGACCACCGAGCCTCTTGTTATCAACTCATTAGACTGTGATCGTTTTATTGCGTCACTACGCGGTGCACCGGTTATCCTTCTGCGGAACCAGTTTGTCCGGAGCCCGTTCCGTTGCAAGCCGTTTGCAACGTTCAAATGCCAAAGTGACTCGAGAACGCGCCAGTGGTCAGTTAAAGTTGTGGTTGTTCTTGAACCATTGCTGTGGTTGCCGTGGAAGGATTTTATCCGAAGAAAAATGATGTTGTGTTGATCTTATCGATGGAAAACTAACCTCACGCGGTGTGCGATTGAAGGAAGCATCGAAGAAGGCAACGGATTCGACATGGTGTAAATTAGCGACATCGCGAAAGCTGCTACTTTGTGCCCATCGCCCAGTCCATTGGTCGAGTGAGGTGTAAATATGGCACATTAACGAGCAATTGTGTGTGCCGGCAATAATACCCGTGGTTTAGTAAACGATGTGTTGTTGTGAAAGATTGGAAAAAGTTTTCAAGTGCCCGTTGCCGCCGAAGAAGCTGCTCTGCTGTTGTAACCGCGAAAAAGAGAAACAGTTTCAAGTGGCTGGATGAGGCTGCGGCCACGGCTCTAGTGAGGCGATTGTTGGGCCTATTATTGGGGCTCATCATCAGCGTCACTATTTGGGCAATAACCACCGCACCTCATCAACGAGCACTCTCACATTTTTCGGGACGCACGAAAGGCAGAATCATCTGCATCGGCCACTGGCGTCAGGACCGTTTTTTTTTCTTCTCGCACAGAAAGTGTGTAAATTATTATTTCCAGTAGTTATGATGGTGCGGGCGGTGCCCTCTATTGGTGCTGTGGGAGCCGGAGAAGCAAGTCATTACACCCCAGAAGTGGCCACCGTCCCGTGTAAACCCCAGAAACACGGTTGAGCCGAGTGCGGTTAATGCAACAACGTGTGAGTGCGTGCGTGTATTTGCTTTTCTAATGGTGACCATCGCCACCCCATGGAGAATCAATTAGTTTGGCAGCAATTTTCGGCAAACTCTCTGTTGTTTTTCTTATTTTTGCTTCATCTTCGACGATGAGAGAGCCCCCCGAGAAGGTGGTAATGATGGAAAGTGATAAAGAAGCGAACCCGCGAACTGCTACTGTGCAGCTTCGATCTGATGTGTTTGTGCGATATAAAAAAGAACTGTGAAACGGTTGATAATGCAGACGTGGGTGAGGAAAAGGAAAATTTCCATTTTCCTCGGACGCGGGTACCTTGACCTTTTGAATTGAGCGATGGAAAACTGCCAAGTTCAACACCATCAATCAATCGGCACGTTTGACGATCAAAAAAACCGACGTCACTTAGATGCTTGATGAAAGACTTCAACGGTTGGTCAAGCGAAGAAGGCTCTGCGTTTTTAAATGGCCGGGTTGAAAACTCTAAGCGGGGAGCGTTCAACAACTCAGGCATTTGTGATGATCATAGATCGGCCAATAGATAACCCAAATTAAAGATTTGTGTGCTGTTATTTGTTACGAAATTACATTACTTAACTGCAGATTACTCTTTTAGACGGTTAAACCGCTCCCGAACTCCCAATACGATCGCGGGGAACTCGCAGCAACGCAAAGTGGAGGACGAAATAAAAGGAAGAAGCGAACAATACGGTGGGTGGAAGAAACAAGATAATGTGCGCGCAAGTAAACTGAACCGAGAACCGAGAACCGTAAATTATCCACGAGCCTGTGTTTGAAAGTTCACCGATCACTGAACTGTCGATGGATCACAAAATCAGGAAAACCGGAGCCGGCAACCCAGCCCAGCCCGGTCACGGTCTACCGGGCATGGCCACCCGATCCGAGTACATACAGCACCCCCTGGGTTGCGGGTGGGGGGCGTTTAACTACACACCAATGGCGCACATGCGTTTCATATTTCCTCCTTTTCGCCGTCTCACTCTGCCTGTGTTCTATCTGGATGACTTTTATATTTTCATCAATCGGCTCGGCTCGCGATCGCGATCCTTTCCATGGCGGGCGTGGAAATGCGGCAATTAGACCGCAGTCGGTCGCTCGGTTATAATAATCCAATTGGTGGTCCGCGTCCAGTCCGAGTCTACGAACGCGCGTGAATTGAACTTATTTTGATGAAAATCGAGACCGCGGAGTAGCCGCATCGACAGCGCGTTGCAGGGGACACAGGCTGCCGGGGGTTCCAATCCGGTTCCCGTTAAGTACAATCGGTCCCCAGCCGGTCCAGTGAAATGGAATCAGTACAAACACAAGCACACCAACAACAACTCGTTCCAGTCAGATTCGCACACAGAGGCACTCGCTTGCACGCCTTGGTGAGATCAGCTTGGCGTTTTGGCATCAGTTTTTTTGTAGTTTGGTGCCAATGGACAATAGGCTTTCCAATAGTTGACAGTTGGTGCTGTGTCCTCGAGGACGATCAAGTGTGGGGGCCACCTTTCACTTCTTTCTCAATATGTTTCTGAGAAAAGCGCATAATTTATTGGTATTTCCAACGCGTAATGGCCGCGGTGTCGGTGTTGCATCCGTCAGCGAATCCGTCCGGTGGTAATGCCTCCCATAAAAGCCTTGCGCTCTGCTTCACAAAATCGTGTACATCAATCGGGCACGGGTCCTCTCTGAACCACATTCCCAAATGCGGTACAGTTCCCTCCCGGGGTCGACCGGGGAGAGAGAGACAGAAACCATTTTTTTTCCTTTTCAGAAACCTCGCTCTCTCCCCAGTGGAAGGCAACAACTCCTTCACGTCGATCGCGCGCGGCCCGCTGTTGATCGGTCATGAATTAAAAGCCACAATAAAGTATGAGCGAAAGACGCGCGCGCAGAAAAGGCGAAAGAATCCACGATTACAGGCGGGGCGCGCTGTAGTCCTTCGCTGGGGCCCCGGAGCCCCGGGGACTGGTCTTGTTGAACCCCTTCCTCGGTACGTGATGAACCGGTGTGCTGGGTAGTTACACAAAAACTAGACGTGGTGACGGAACGTGTTATCTTGTGAATCCACACGCGGCCTCGGCAGCTCACGAACACAACACCACGCGGCCATACACACAACCACCTTTATGTGTGCAGATAAAGCACATTGGAGCGATTTTATAGAAACACAACAAAAAAACGCGAAACAAGAGTTCCGCTCGCGCAAATCCGTAAAAAATAATTTAGCGTTACGCAGTCTCCGCAGCAGTCTTCTGGTTCTTCGCTGATATCTTGTGGTCTCTCTTTCTCCCTCCTCCCGATCGTCTGAAGAATGATCCGTAGAAGGCAGCATTAAAAAAGTGATCATGGACCGATCATACTCCCCGCGATCGGTTGAAGTATGCTCCGCGGTCGATCGATCGATCGATCGGCAGCGCGGTGGCTATTTCTGGTGCCCTGGCGCATAAATAAGACGTTGAGACGAGCCTCGGCGAACGACAGAGCGAGAGCGAAGATCACTACGTGGTGGTGGTGTTGGTGGTGTTAGTGGTTTTGGTGGTTTTGGAGTGCGAACCCTCACGACGAAAATCGGGCACAGGAAGTACAGAATGGAAGCACTTTAGCTGCGGACCGGACCGATGCGAATGGCGGAAGAAAATTCAATCTTTCATCCGATCGCGCGCCCCGGGGTCGAGGTGGTACTTTGGGGAGGGAAAGCTAACGAATTGGCGCCCTGTCCTGATTCCGGTGTCGTCGGTTGGTTGTTTTCCATGTTTTTCCGGGCCCGCTGGGGAATGGTTGTCAAACGAGAGCATCACCGATCGGTTCAATCTTCGAAGTGGCAGTTAAATTATCGGATCTTTTTTTGTTTTAGGTTTCGTATCGTGAACGATCCGCGCTTAAAGTGTGATGTAACCAAGTGGCAGCAATAATCCCGTTCAAGTGATGCTCAAACTACTCTTCATTAGACGGACAACAGTGATTCCAGGTGTAGTTAGTGTCCAGTGTTCAAAACAGTAATAAGCCGAAATATGCTCTCGATTTACTGCTCGTAGTGTGGTGTGCTCGGAACTTGGTGTCGTCGGATGAAGAAATCGGTTGATCGTGATGTGTTGCTAGCCGAGAGCGCAACGAGATTAAATGATCCGCACTTTGGGCAGCGCCAGCATGTGATTCACTGCGGAGAGCGCGGATCAACGCTTTTGTCCTTCGCAACAACCTGCACACACGATCTTTGGAGAAACGGAAAAAAATGTAAGTAAATGTGAATCAACTTTCCTATCCACCTTGAATGAAACGCACGGCTTTAAGCGAGCCGTGTGCGCGGGGCCGGTCTAGTTTCCTTTTGTGGGTTTGCACGGACCAAATAATGGCTGGCCCTCCAGTGTTCCCGCGGTGCACGGGTCAAGTTTCTTCCTCTTCGAGGAGTTGTGATCGCTTTCGATCGCAACCCTTGTACAACTTGTATTTATGCTCGTTTCCACGGAACTCCGCAGTACGGTGCAATTAAAAATGTTATAATGAAAAATAAGCATTACGCGCGTGGCAGGCGGCAATGCGTTAGAGGATGATAAAGCGTCCGTAACAAATGGGGGCCCTGTCTTAATAATAGCCATTGCGTAATAGTTCTTGAAAACGGGAGGTGAGAGCCGCAGCGCCGGCAAAGTGAAAAGTGGGCGAATGACTCACGTGTACCCGAAGGAAGCGCGAGGCCACCTTCAATGGCAACGTGCGAAACGTAACCCACCGCAACCCCATCACCATCGCCCAAGAAAGTCGGATCTTTCTCCCTCTCTCTCGCCGATCGAGGAGAACCAACTGCGATGGTGTCTCTCGGGGTGTACGGCCTCTTTTCGCTTCACCAGACCCGGTGGGGATCGCCGTGATTGTAAAACATGATCTCTCTTTGCCTTTGTCATGGTGGCCTCCCGGAGAACCTGGCCGGGTTCCCCGCCGGGACGCATCAACGGGTTCGTACCGGTGCAACCGCCAAGAGCAATCGGTCACGGATGGATGGACATTTTGTGACCGAACGAGCGCGGCCAAATGAAGGAAGAATGAATTGTTAAATGACTGTATAATTGTGAAAACGGAGAAAGGAAACAACCAAATAAGTTTTACTTCCCATTCGGTGTGTGTTTGTGTGTGTGATGCCCCGGCGGAACAAGAAAAATGCGAAAATGGGGCTTCCGAAGGTGCTGGTTCCCACAGAAAGGGGGACGGATTCGACCGAAAACTGAAAAGAAGAGGAAAACGGCGGACAGAACCTTCGTGTCCCGTGCGTTCCCTTTAAAACGCTTGGCTCGCGCTCTGGGACACGGCGTAATCTTTCGCGGTAAAGTTGTCAGTTGTCGAATTATCTTCATTCGTCTTCGATGCTGTTGAGACCTGGATTGAAATGACAAATAATTAAAGAATTCCAGAGCGCCCTCCAGCTGCCAGTCAACGGGGTCTGGAAATTGGCTCGAAGAAGAAGAAAGCGTCGAACGAATGAGGAATGTGAGGTTGTTTCAATTTTTATATTTTCTTTTCTTTTAGTTGCTTTAAGATTGCACTGAAAGACAGATAAGATGTCGATAGTCCTCTGGGACACAATCCTTTTGCAAAGGACCGAGAACTGGCTTACATCCGAGCCGGATATACAGTTTACAAGATCTGTGACTGCATTCCAAAGCGGATCATTTGTGGATCCGTTTTGGGATCCACATAGAAAAGGAGAATCATGTAAACGACACAAAGGCACTAAGGCTTGGGATTATTCCTTAGTTCCCATTGCGCTTTCACAGGCTGAGCCAACCAACATCCTGTGCTCTCCTGGCTGGTTCTCATTCTGTAAAGATCTTTTTTATTGTCGAAATACTTTTTCGCTGTCACGGTGGTCGAATCCATGGTACGAACGTCAATCCGGAAATGGCCGGAAATGTAACCTAAAGTGATTGGCGTTCGATACAGTTCGTGTCTTTGTTTCGTTGGGTGGGAACGGTATCCGTCCCCTTGTTCTCAAGAGCGTCATTAAATACCGCCTGAAGGGAACTGCGCGCATGAGCGCAAGAAGCGGCGTCCTTACAACAAAACTTCGGTCCGATTGCCTACCCCAATCGGGTTTTTGCTTGAGTTCGATGGGAGAAATATTTTAGGTTCGTTTAGCAGAAAGTACCAGAGTACCTTTTTCTAAACTCTGTTAATTAAAATTGTTTATTTTGAAACAAAGAATCGGAACCGTGGAGCTTCTCTGCTTCGGCGATAGAACATAATATCACCACCAACCAGGGACCGGAAATGCTTCCAGGGGTTTCCGAAGGGCGTTTTTGGGTGACTTTGGGGTTTGCACTCTTCTTTTTAACATCTTTTGGTTTTAACGGTCATCCATACACACTGTACACCCCGGTGGTGCATCTCTCAAGTTTCTCACGGGCGCTGTGCCGGTCAACGGGTTGTTTATTGTGGTTTTCCTGGTCCTCCGTTGTTGGGTGTCCACTGTGTGTGCTCCCTGCTCGCATCGCCACCGTTTGCTCTTACAGAATCAAATTTCATTAACCAAACGGAAGATTTGAATTATGGTAAATTGGAAAAACAGCGACAAAAACTGGAACAGAACAATACTGTCGTGTGCGCCGACGGCCGCCCTTTTTGTTGAAGGGTGCAACAACCGACCGGACCGAAACGGAGAGTATGATGTAGGTGCTATGAGCTTCAAACTTTCCCAGAAAACTCCTTCAAAACGGTGACCCCGGATGGTGAAGTGTTATTTGCTTAGAATCACCCCCAAAATATCTGTTTGAATCACTCCGCTCCGGTCGTCCAAAACCGGGAGCATATTTCAACATTACCCTACTGCCGCTTTCGATAAATGCCCTGCCACGAAGGGGGACTAAATCCCCTAAGGCCGCTAGTATGATTTCGGGACATTCGCCCAGTTGATACACCCAGCAGAGAAGGGCCAGCAGACTATAAAAGCGGCCAAAGGGAGTTCTGCTTCCGTGGAGGGTGGCTGTATTCGAGCCAGTGGCTGTGTGAGCGAGCGTTCCGCTATGTCGGATTCTTTTCGGCAAGGATTGTAATCATCACCACCACCGGGCTAAATGAATGTCGGAAGAATAGACGAGGACATGCGCCGCGAGCACACGGCGCCAGAATCGCGATGAATGAATGAATCACTGTTTTTCCCTTGTCTAGTTTTGCGTTGTTACATTTTTCATCCCCTGTTTTGTGTGGATTTTCCATCACCCTTGCGACAGTGTCCCGAACACGCCGGTTTTGCAGGTTTGCAGAAATGATTTGCAAGTACTTTTGTAATCGGTGCTCAAGGTGCGCTAGAGAGCTGCCGTCCATAAAATGAATTTCCCACTGGAATAACCGGCTTTGATAGAAGTAACTTAAATAATATTAGATTCGCTCTTCAACTTTCGAATAATGAAAAACATTTCATAGTGCCTATGCACAGCACTTTAATTAAAATGACATTTTCTCTGGAAGTAATGCAAGATTTAGTTAGAAATTCTTATTACATTTTAGCATTTTTCAAACCAACAAAAGAGGGCACGGAGGAAGGTATCCCGGGCGTTTGGTTGTGCCAAAGGCAGTGGCAGTGGAACCGCGACATCCGACTGCTCTCGATGAACCGAACTGGAGAAACTGTGCAAAATGCAAATAATATTCCACACTGAGGAGATGCACTGGCCGCCGTGAGAGTGAAAGGAGATTCTACGAAAAGGGAGCCAATCATAGATGAAAGCAGCAGAAGCACGGAACCCCCTTTTTAATTTCGTTCTGCTGGCCGCAAGTGAATGTGGAAACGTGTGTGATGTTGGCGGGATGCATTGTGATGAAAGACTGCGCCGCCGTGACATGCCAGGGTGCAACGACCAAGAATAAATGTGGTCCTGGGCCAAGGTGCGGTAGCAGCGGTGCAGGTGCAGATGCATGTGGAAGGAAACACATGCATTCCACGGGCCACCGAGCAAACCAACACTCGTGCCTCTTCGAGCGCACACAAACACAGGGAACAAACATTGCATTAAAATGTGGCCGGTTGATTTGAAACGGGTTCGCGTGCAGTGCGAGAAAGAGACGCTTTTTTATGCTGCGGACCTCGGTTTGTTTGTTTACTCGAGGCCGCCGCGAGAACTCGTGCTCTCGAGGAGGTATGCTGCTGCTCTGATGTGGAGGAACGTTGTTTGTGAACTACTGATTCTGAACCATTTCCATTGCGAATCGGGGAAAACGGGGAAAAGTAAGATCTTCTCCATTAAACAAACATAGTTCTGGGAGCCGGCTGGGAATTATTATTTTCGGAGTGTACACACAAAGCGTGTGCAAGTTCAACGCACCGCGGCCACATAAAAATACCGAAAATTGAAATTAAACAGTCCTTCGCGCCCAACGCAGAGGAGCGGGACTCTGGTAAACAGTTTGTCTACATCTATTCGCAGCCTAGTGCCTCTCGAAATCGGTTCAGTTGTTTTGTTTCCGTAGGGTTACATGTTTTACTCGGTGCTCTCAGCGCTGCATGATCGCCGGGGCTATATTTGTTAACCAAGAACGGGCCTTGTTGGGCGTGTTGTTTTAATGCAAACTGTGAGCTTGCTGTGCACTTGATCTCATGTTCTCACTGTATTGTTGCATGTATTGTTTCTAGTGGCGGTTAACACGGTCAATTGGTGGTTCACATTGCCCCATTGCCAAGACAAGCCCCGACAGTCCTGGCATAACAGCATCCGTTGCGCTGAGTGGGAATGAATGTATGGATTGTAGTAGATAAGAGTTTAAAATGAATTTTGTTGGTATTTAACTTTGTTTAAAATGTATTTGGTTAACCTGTTCTTAAAGGCAAAAATAATCGCCAAAACATCGCTTCTCCAAAACAAAAACATCGCAATGTAGCGTTGAGTGGCGATAGGTTGCATGCAACCACCGGATTTGTATGCAAGCGGTTGCCATAATTATGGTGATTTGAACGGTGCTATAAAATTTAAATTGCTGGCGTCAATGCTTCGTTCATTTGGTTTATTGCTTTAAAAAATGTGTTAAATAAGCTTAACTTGCTACCAAAATCGGTCCAAGTATGAAGATGAATTTTAAGCTAAAATCGGTTTAAGAGTAGTTAACTTTCACGACCTTAGAATTGGCACGGTTGGAAATTAATAAATTGGTAGAGAGCTTTTCTAGTGCATTGCATTTATCACGATTTTATTTGAAGACTTCTCCTCAACTGACAGGGTACTAATGGAGCTTAAACATGGGACGCGGCTCCAGTGCCGGGCATCAGGTCTCTAGTTACTATGGCAATGGCGACTTGTTGCGTGTGCGAGAGCGAACAAAGGAGAAGCAAGAGTTGCTGTTGTTCAAAACCACATCGCTTCTTAAGATCGTGGTTGGTTTTCTTGAGTGTTGCGTCTTTTGATTCTCTCGTCTCGATTCTTCGACGAGAGCTGCCTCTCTCTCTCTCTCTCGCGGTCTGCACGATCACTTGTTGCTCGCGTTTTCTTATGCTGCTTCTTATGCTCTCAGGACTCTTTCATCTCTCCATCTCAGTTATCTCCTAGATATGACAAATTTGTCTCACGCGGTAGGCTCAAGAGAGACCCTGCGGCCAACTCGCGGTCGGTGCTGGAAAAGCTCTTCAGTTTAGTTTGGAACGCGATCGTGTGCGGTTTACGACCAGATCGGATTTGATAGGGATTGCGCAGAGATCATTTTGTGACCGATCGAGTGGAGTTACGGCAGAGCAGTACGCGGGCGGTGCTTTACAGCCGGGCGATCATCGCCGGCGAGTGCAAAGTGCGATCACTGAATCTGTGGTGAAACTACTCGGCCCTGCCCCTATCGTGATATAAAAAGTCCACTTCAATTAAAAGGGGCAGCAATCGTCTCGCGAAGGCCGGCGCGACGGGGTTCATCCGAGAAAGCGCGCTGGCGAGCAGGGCAGTAAAAGGCAAACACGTCGCGCGAAGCATTAAATTGCAGCGTGGATTGGGTACGGCGTCGTAACCGCCCAACGGCGCACGCAGCTCCTTCGGAACACGGGGCGAAGATCGGAACCACACCGCGCGTCTTCGGAATGAAAAGAAGCGAGCTTGCGTCCCTTCAGCAGGCCCCGCGTGTGTTCACTCATTTACCAGCGCACGATCGCGATCGCGCCAAGTGTGTGTTGGTGCCGCGCCGCCCGTGTATGGGTGAGCTTTTATAAGCGCTGTGGAATGTGTAGCCAAGTGCTCCGGTGTGGTGATTGCGGCGCATGTGGAAAATAAAGGAAACGAGACACGGGAGGTGCTCAACTCGTTTCGAATAGGCTTTTTTGCCCCGGTTCCTCTCTTGTGGTACACTTGGCTCACCGACCAATTCCGGCTCCGAAGGGATACTTGAGCGATCGCGGCCTCGGACTGGCTACTAGTGTGTTGGTGTCTAGGAACGTTGGCTGCTCAACACGTGGATGTATCCGGATGTGGAAGAAAAATCATGCAACTCTCGGGCTTTCTGGAGTCCCTTTTATGTTATTTGGCGAATGCGCAACGCTTTATGAGTGTCGATTATTCAAATTGAACAGCCTCTGTTCCATCGAGTGGAAGAGTGTGTGCGAGCGCCGCAGGCGATGGTTTTGCTCCATAATGTGTACGAATTACGGACGAAAAAAAAAATCAGCATCCCAAAACCCGTTTCCTTCGGTGTACGGGCGAATTGCCGCCAGCAAAACCAGCCAGTTCCTGGTTCCATTTTGTGCGTCGTCGGGAGGCCCTCTAGTTGTGCAATTCGTAGAGACTATGGAAACTGAAATTGGAGAAGCGTTTTATCGGCGCGCTTCCGAAGCGTTCAGTTTGGGACACAGGTGTTGGCATTAAGCTCTGGAAACACCGGAGATAACCGGGATCAACGGCTTTGACTCAGTTTCCGGAAGTTGTATCTCGCAGCCTCTTTGAAACGAGCACAACTGGCGGAACGGACAAAGCACGGTGATCGTAGCAAAATATTACGGCACCTTGAAAATGAAAGGCAAACTAGTTTTTAGCCCGCTTCCGCCTTCTCGTTTCCGCGCGTTGCTGTGTGATCGCGATCGGAGGAGATCGCGGAATGGGAAAGCATAAAAACGGCGCACCAGGCACTGTGCTCGGCTGGCTGGCTGGACTGGCTGGACGTTCGGCTGTGTTTGTTGATTATGATTAATGGTTCGGTTTTCAGCGAGAGCGACAGAGACGGTTTCTCTGCGCGCCGCTGTTCTCGCAGGCTACACATTACGAGATGTGGGGTACCACAATAGTGACCGCACCGGACAACGTAACGTAACGTATTCTCAATTACAAACGTCCGCGCTCGGGCTTACGGTGTCTGGTACGATCGCCTTGATTGCTGCCTACGATTCTGAACGGCTCAATACAATGCACGGGGAGCGAGAAAAGACAGCAAACGAATGGCCACCGCAAAAATAATGGATCTAACAAACTTGCGCCGATCCCAGGACGTTGATAAAATCCGAAGAAAAAGGGCAAAGGAGACGGCACCGGAAGAGGGAATGGAGAGAAAGTTATTCCATTAGCGCGCACTACGATCGATCGCGTCGCCAATCAAAAGACTCTTCGACAAGCGACGAACCGCAGGCGACCGTTGACCGTTTTGTCGCGGTCACTTAATCAAGTCACTCAGTCCACTTACCCAAAGTGTCGGACTCAATCTGTTGTTGCCCCCCAGAAGACATTGTAACACAGTGCTTCCCGCGACTAACAATGCGCATAACTCTAGCAGCGATGCAGGGACTTAGAAATGCCTCACTTTTCGGGAACGGAAACTTTCCCTTCCGGAGGTTTTCGGGCTGCTGTAGCTTCTAAATCTGTGTCGTGTCTGTGGCTGCATAGTTTCCCCACGATCGAGGGATTTGCTAATGCGGTGTCGCGCGAATCGACAGCTACCATTTGCGCCCAGCACCAACAGGGATCTTGTTGGACGCGCAGGGTGCGTCCGAGGGCTAAACTCACACAGCCCTACGAGAACCTATTGCGCTCATAAACAGGGCGACGCACCTGCACACCCATCTTCGTTCTCGTTCGTTATTTTTACTTCCGACCAGAACGGCCACCGGGTGTCCGTTTTTCTTACGCGTTACTTTAGTTCCCAAACGCGCAACGCTGCAATGGGTGTGCGTGGCTTTTCTTAACATTTTATTGGCCTTCGAGCCATGCTCTCGAGCTGCTTTACATCTTCGTTTGCGCGTCGAACCGAGGTCCAAACCGAGACCCTGCAGGCAGCAAATGCTGTGTGGTGTGCGTTGATCATTAAAATTTATTTTTGAAAACTCAACGGAGGGTGCAAAAGAACCCCGAAAAAAACAAGTTATAATAATTACCTGGAGATCTGAAGGCAGCGAACCAAAAAAAAACGAAACGAAACAGGCTCGTTGCAGTACACGACGTAACCACACGCTAATATTCCTCCGCTGGTGATATTCGCGATGGCCCTTTTTTTACCCTCCTTTCCGGCGCAAGTAATTGCGTCGGGTTATTATGACCATATTATTATGCAGCGCAGACGCTGCAGCAGACGCATGCAGAACGCCTGCGACGAGAGCCAGGGATTTTGTGCCGTTAGCGGTGGCTGGTACCGTGCTCTGGTGTGCCTTCTGGAAGAGTTTGCGGGGAGAGTGCCGGAACGAGCTGAGAATTCTTGTCCCGTTTGCCCGCTTTTTCCCGGTTTTCCTACAGCGTTGCTCGCGGTTCCCTCGCTCGGGATGCAGAAACTCCTCAATGAGCTTTCAATTATGTAGCGACGAACCCCACTCGGGGGCTGGGGATTTCTGTGGCACTCTGTGGCGTTTTAAAAGTGCAGCAGCAGCAACGCCATTTAGCTGCGAAATGTGCCTTGCGGCGGTGCAGTGTTGTGGCCTCGCGCGCACTGCATGGCGCACTTTTAATGCGTCTGTTACAAAAGATCGATGCAGCAAATGCATCGATGTTGGGCGTTGGGAACCGAAAAACAGAAACACCGGCTGGGGTGCAGCACTACCGCCCAAAGCGAAATGAAATAGTTGCGCACTGTGAGCGGCGTGAGTGCATTTCGAAAAACAGGTTCCCGTTTCCCTAATGCCACCACCGAGAGGGACCGAGATTTCGTCCGATATTTTCGGATATTTTTTCTGTATTTTCGTAGTGCGCCCGCTCGCTCGGGACGGCCGTACTAGCGCCCGGAGCGCTCTCCGAATGTTAATGGCGGTTTAGGCCACTTGACGGACGAGTTTTGGGCCGATTTCTTAAAGTTTTCGTTAACCTTAATTATGAAAATCGGTCCCGGGCGCGCAAAAACGGTGCCACCGCCGCTACTGCAGCCGCCTCCGGCTGTTCGTGTTGAAAGTGGACGTGGGCACCTAATTGTGGTGTATAGCGATGTGTGTTATGCACAATCTCGGCCCCGGTGTGTGCATGTGTGGAGCTGCAGGCTCCGGAGCCGCGTGATGTGATAGTGTTTCGAACTCTGCCTTCTGTTTTAGAAATGATACAGGATTAATTCCAGCCCATTAGGGTGAGCAACAATCGGGGCCAATCGGGGCCCCAAACTGAAAGATGTCTAAACTTTAAAAGGGCTGAGGTTGCTAAGATTCTCTACAACTCCAAATCCCTGAAGTCGTCTTGAGATCGAATCGAGGGCTGCACTTTATAGCGCTGAAGCCACGGTGGGGCCATCGAATCGATGTTTCTCCCCAAATTGGTCTCCGCGCGGTGCCGGAGGTGGTGCCCCATTTGACCCTGGGCACGCTGGCGATGGGTGATCTTCTTCAGCGGCCCGAGAGCTTTTCACCTAAATTGCTCGTCTGGTCGCACCGCAATGATAACCCCTCGAGAGGCGAAAGAGGTCTCTGTGCCATCGGATTTAGTGCACACCCTTGGCTGGCTTCGGTCCACGAAGACGGTCTCGGTTGATTACTCGTGCGCATTCGGCGAGAAGCCGCGTTCCGCAGTGTGTCGCGCGTGTGAACGGCGTAAAATCATCAGCCAACCGAAGCTGGGGCCACCCATTTTTTTGGGGGCTCGATTCGATGTGCTGTTTGATTGTGCTTTTTTCGGATCAAACTGCGGCGTACGCAAGTTGAGTGGGCCGCCGCCGAGTAACTCGAGCACTTTATGGGCACCCCGTCACTCGGTCACAAACTCTGGAATCTTCTTCTTTCGAAAGCGTGTTAGTAGGGGTCTTAAAAGTCTGTATTTATGGTCACAATTGAGGACTTAGCGCTTCGACGGCATTCCTGCTCGATGCTCGAGCTGATCCATCGCGCAACAGGTTACACTTTACAGCACCTCGCCAGAGCGCACCTAACAATAAACCCGAACTCTGGGGGTTCGGGGTGCGATTGGAAAATTTGGGTCGAACAGATCGAGCTCCGAAAACGTGTTGTGGCCAGGAGGCCAGGAGGCTGTCTGTATGGTAAATCATATAGAGTCCAAACCCGAGCCATCCCAAATCGGGAACCCAAATCCCCGAACGAACACACACAACGGTGGTGGTAATCCACATTTTATTTTCTAATTAGTCGGATTTAAATTTTCCGCTTCTCATCAATTCTCATTACACATACGGCGGAACCGCAGCCGAGCCCGAGCCGGTCTGCTTTACCGCTCCTGATGTGCGCCTTGACGGGGCAGGAAAAAACGGGCCATATTTTGTTGAGACCAGCTCCAACGGCTGGGGCTAATATACCACCAACACGCACGCACGCACGCAACATGGCAACATGGGAAGTGTGCGAACTCGAACCCGGTACCATTTCAATGCGGTCGTTCGGCTTTAGTGCCGTACAGAGTGCCGTTGCTAATGTGATTTATCATTCACCACCCGACCGACCGACCGCATCTTCATTTCGCTGAGCCCGTGAGAGCCCGCGAAGAAAAGGCGTGTGGAATCGAGATACAATTTCATCAGCCATCCTAGCCCCGTTACACACGTATGAACTTGAAAGGGTTTCAATGGGAGTCGGTCGGTGGCGGCCCACATCAATTAGGGGGTGATAAAGAGAGCATAATGCAACAACACGGTGATGCAACAGAGACCAGACCTTTAACCTTCGTTCACGTTGATCAAACAATTTCCGGCTGTAGAGAGCCCCTCAAAAGAGAATGTTTCCCGGACGAGCGAGACGCGCGTTCGTCATCCGCCCAGCTCATGACATGATCAACCCACCGGAGCCTGGCGAGGCTTATACCCTGCACTACAGCGAGTTCTTATCTCAGATGCATATGTGAGTGCTGGGATCATACAGGCTCTCTGTAACCCCAGATTTGACCGTTTCCAAACAAGATGTGAGCGTAATAGCAAGGTGTAAGCCTGAGGTACATCGAAAAGCTGTCGACCTATAATGTCTGTATCATGCTGGATGATCCATTAGGTCTCCCTTCCATAGTCACGGATGGCTCGATCAACAAATGACTGTGTTCCGGGTGAAACATTCTTAGAGCCCCCACCGTGTTCAGTCTAAACCTACATCAAGCGTCGAAATGTCCCTCACATAATGCCTTGTCCGTGGGGGTCTGTGTAACAAAATGGCCCTCGTTAGGAGCCTGTAATTAGTTGCCTAATTCGAGTGGTTGCCCCGCCATCTATGGAAGACATCTCCGAACACAACAACACGTCCTCTCTCTCACATCGCGGTGTGATATTTGATGGCGACCGAAACCCCGCGACCGAGAGAGGTGCGAAATAGTTTGCTTGTATGTTAATTTTCACACTTCACACCGCGTTCAATTAATTAGTAAACCCCCGCGCACGGATGCGTTAAATTGTGCGCCGTCCCAGCGATTGATGGCTGAGCCCACCACGCGGGCCCGTTTCGGTACGGAACTTGCTCGCGCGGTAAAGTGTCTCCCCGAGGTTTCACATTTTATATCTCTCATTCGGCAGGAGAAAAATGGTTTGTGGATCGCGCGCGTGCGCGCGCCCCTTTTCGTTTGGTGGCGATTTCCCCGAAAAGGTCGGGGGGAAAAGCTTTCCGTCTGTTTTTTTCCTTCCGCACAAAACGGCATAAAATCATTCATCATTCACCAAAGCACGGCAGGTGACCACCGGGGCTTTGGAAAGTATTCGGGCGGCTCTCTACGGTGTTTGAATAGCGCGGATTTCCCATTGCGCCCAATTCCCACATTACCGCGGGGCGAGATTTAATAGGGTTTTTGCGTGTTACGATTCCGATCCGATTTCCGAAAAATGGGTTCGTTTCATTTCTCCGTGACCTCTCCGGGAGCGCACGCGCGGACGCGTTGCATGTTCCCGCGCAATAGAGCCACCGTTCCGGTTTCCGGCTGCGCCTGGGAACAATATGGTGCCCGGCCCGTAAAATACCGAGCACTAAAAAGTGGTTGGTCGGTCTTCCAGTTTCTCGGTTTATGGTCTCCCGGTTTTTCAAGAAATGCCCGTGCCAAACGCCCGTGTCGTTCGGGAACTTGATATGGTAATCTTCGTGTGTTCGTGCCCGACTGTCCAATTTGGTGGGTCCCATTTTTGGCGATGAATTAAACGAATCTCACCAACAAATGAGCATATGTTTTCGACTACACCGCTGAAAAACTGGATCCAACCTTTTGTTTCCAGTTTACGATCCATTAGAATGCCTGTGGAGGGATAAGGATCTTGCTTTCCACGCGATACGGGTTAACGTTGGCGGTGGGTTGATCCTCCTCCCGATCCGGGCGCCTTACAAGAGCCGGTGTCCGACGTCCGAAGCTTGCGATTGAAGCCACAACCGAAAGGTTTAAAAAAGGAGCGCACACTTCTCCGTTCCGTCCCCAGTGCCGTCGTCGACATCGGGAGAGGCCACAAACAGAAATTAAAGGGCTTGTTTTAGCGATGGCACGCCACCACCAGCTCCTAACGGGACATGATAATCAGAAACATCCATATCTCGGCTATAGCCAATGGCAGCTTGGGGTGCAGATCCCGGGGCTGCTGCGGGTCAAATCATCCTATTAACGATCCACCGTCTGGATGCTTGGCTTGGCCTGGATGGCTGGCCGCCAACACCGTGGTCCAATCCAATCAATCGCCAAACGGATTTATGAGCATCTCAACTCCCCATCGGCAAGGCATCTCTGGGCATGATGATGGACTGCTGGTGGGTGGGTGGGTGTAGAACGGGTTTCGGGCGCCCCCCGAAGAAAGGTGATGTAGTGGGGACCTGCTGAAAGCGCGCGGCCAGAGGTTAATAATTCTTCTGCTGCTGGCTGACTAGCTGGCATCTCACAGTCATCCGCTTCATTGGCTCCGCGAACGAATCCACGCTCTCGGGTGCTTGGCTTTTTCGGTCCTTTAGTTAATTGTTTTTAAGTACGTGAATGATTTATTAAATCACCCGTTCTGTTTTTTGTCCGTTCCGTTCTGATCATAATTATGATTCGATCGGATCCATCCGCCTCTACAATTCGATCTGCTGCGCGCCGTTGGAAACACCCATCAATCGCGTGTGTCCGATCGCGGGGAGGATCGAGGCCGGCGGGGCCTGTGGGTTGTGAGTGAAGCAATGTGCCCAGTCATGCACATTCACACTTCACCCTGTCCCCCACCCTGGCTTGGTTCTTGTCAGGCGCGCCCGGTCACGGGATAAAAGCCGCGCAGCTCTAATGTGATTTTTTATCTCCCGAAACCGAAAACTTGTTTTTCGAATTAATTAACAACCATGTTTTTTTTTTCTGTTGGTTTGGCAAATTGCTAACCGCTGCGCTGCGCACTGCCGAATGCCACAATACCGACGCGCTAGGGAAGGCGTTTTGGGACGTATCAGAGGGTGGGTCCTGCTTCGGTTCCATCCATTCGTTTTCTTGGCACATCCACGTCTTTGCGATTCCAAATCTCCGACTGAAAATAGTGCAACTCCAACAGAATTCGTTTTCGCAGTCGATCCTTCAAAAAAAGTTAAAGTTGAATAAAAACGTTAGACGCGCGCGCAACAGACCCAGTCAGAAGAGTCCCAGTGATGGTGATGGAACGGTGAGAATGTTCCGGTGTTCGTTTTCGTCATCCTCGTTCGTTGGGTGAAACGTGTGAAAGTGTGGCTACGAAAAGCAGCAAGAAGAAAACCGACCGGGGATGGCCAACGGTGAAAGTCCCGCCAGGTCCAAGTCCACGGCGATGACCACCTCGACGGCAAAACCTGCCACCGAGCAACGGGTGGTCGGTGGCACCGGCGGCACGGCGGCGGCCGCCGCCATCACGAAGCAGTGGTGGAAGGTGTGCTTCCTTTACGGCAACCAGGACAAGTACTACCGCCAGATCTACGGGAAGGCCGCCTCGGAGCGGTTGGCTGCCGCGAGCGCCAAACAGATGGCCTCCGTCACCAGTGGGACCTCCGACAGTGGGGGGTCCCGGCGTTCTCCACACTACCCCGCGGACGCGGACTTCCAGTTCCAGCACAGTGCGCCGGTCGTCAAATCGGCTTCCTCACGCTCGAGCGTGGCCATGCCGTCAGTAGCGACCCCCACGGCTCCTGCTGCTGCTGCGGTGGAGGAGCACGTCTCGCCTCGCGCACCACCGAACCACTCGGGAATCCTGCGGAAGCGGGTGACCGTGCTGGACGAGTCGTTTCTCCTCGGCATGCCGAGCCCGGATCAGCAGTCGGTGGACGAGCAGCGCTCGGACAGTGGCATCAACGTGGACGCCCGGCAACCGTCGCCTCCGGTCGAGCATCTACGAGCCGGCATGCGCCGGACATTCCATCTGAGCAGCGAAGAGCTACAGATGCTCAACTTTGACCAGCAACAACAACCAGCGTCGTCGGATCTGGCGGATCATCCGGTCGGGCTGCCGCGATGTGCCGCTCCGGTCAGCTCGTTCTTCCACGGCCAGAACGGCATCATCTCGAGCCGTCAGCAACATATTAGGACCACCGGCCATCCATCATCGTCAGCGTTGTCGCCGCCGGCGGTGGCGGCCCGAGGTTCCGGTGCCAATGGAATGTTGCTGGGCGGAGTTTCCCCATCAACGGCAGCACAGCCAGCAATACTCGTATCAAACAACAATGAGTGAGTAAACATTGGACGCGGGATGGCAGCACCTCCACCCGAGACCACGGAGAAAGGTGATCCTCGCGTCCATTAGATAGAGATCCGCCGATGATGGCTCGCCGGGATTCCTTCTGCCGTTGGGCGCGTGGTGCCACAATCAAAAGAGAATGACTTGAATGACGTAAATCTGACTACTTCTCAAACCACCACTTCTCAGACCATGAGTGGAAGATCAAAGTCATCCTTCATACTCCAGGGGACACTAGTCACTAGCCGAAAGTCCTACATCCACATTATTAGTTCATTGATAAACACTAGTCACAGGATGATAAGATCGAGGTTCGGAGCCTTCCGGAACACCGGATTGAAGGCAGAAACCGACAGATAGGAACCTGCCTACCTTATCTCTCATTGCTGTTCCGGCTGTTCGTTAAGTCAGGTTTTGTTTTCAGGGTGCTGCAAATTTTGCTGCCAACATTTGTTGGAACTAAACCGTTAATTGTTGTCTGACTTTCGTTTCTCGTGCAGTCGGTCGGCACGGACCATTGCGAAAGCGGACCAATTCCAGGACCACAATATCCAATTCTGACGTTCTCTTTTGGGCATCGCTCGCTGATTAAACTATCAGCGGGCGCAGATTGACCAGAGGCTTAACGCCGAGCCACAAATTGGCCACTGCACTGACCGAGCCGCAAATTGGGATGTGGATGTGGTTGCCTGTTGTTGTTGGTGAAAGGAATTTCTCCGGCGGAAGAATCGGTTTTGCACGTAAAACTGCATTTGGTAGCCAAAGCGGTGTCACCACGTGCCATACGTTGGGCGAGTAACAAGGAGTTACTCGTTCCTTTGACTCCGGGGCCTCAGTTTCCTGTGCTTGTGTTGCGCGAAAGTAAAATTAACATTTAAAGCGTTTTCTCGTGGCAACCGAGGAATTAAATTGCATTTCCATTTTCTCATTATGCATGTGAAGTAATTAAATGCTATCAAACTCACCGTTTTTTCGTGTCCTGCTTCTTCGTGTCTTTCCAGCGTGTCATCGTTGCTCACATCAGTACAAATGTATCCATACCAAAAAGCGAATCCCGCGGTTCAGCAACATCATCAACAGCAGCAGCAGCATCAGCAATCATCGCTAGAGCATCCCTACTATCAGTATGATGGGTGCCGGAGTCCCATGCGTAGCCCGCACTCGCCGCCCAACCTGCACAGCGGCAAACCCCTGCCGCACCTGCCCAGCATCCAGCAGTCAGCCCAGCCGTTTCAGTATCCGCCGGCACAGCAGCAGCAACCGGGCGGAGGTCCTAACATGCAACAACACCATCATCAGCAACCGGCTATGGCGCCGATGGGCCTCCCAACAGCCGCTGGAGGAAGCGGTGGGGATTGTTTTATGCTGCCGCCATTGCAGACCGATGGCTTACCGGCATCGGCGTCCACTTCCTGCGGCACCACCACCACGAACACGGCGCGCCATTTCTATCCGCACCATCCGCAGCAGCATCCGCAGTCTTATCCGTCGATCGTAGCGTCCCACCAACCGTACGGTTCGCTTCCCTCGTCTGGCACGGCTCTAGTGGGACCACCGTTGCCACACCACCACCACGCACCGTCCTCCTACCCGATCGGGGGTCCCTCATCGTTGCACGCGGCGCACTTGCAGCTCGACCCGAGCGCGGCTGGACCAACGCGAGGCGGCAACGGGGCAGGAGCGGTGGGCCCGGTAGCGGCGGGACCGGCGGCAGGCGGCGGTCAGGGGCCAGCAGCCGGTGGCATGGTAGCGGGAGGTCATAACTACTCGCAGTCGGATGATGATAGTGGCTGCGCGCTCGAAGAGTACACCTGGGTGCCGCCAGGACTGCGCCCGGATCAGGTACGTTGCGAGGAATACGCGCCGGTGCGGATTCAGGTTCGGGCACACGGAGCTGGACGAGTAGATTGGAATTTCATAATTACACCCCAGAGCGCCCAGTGTTGTGAGAGGGTCCTTTTTTTTTATTAGTCTCCCGACCCGACCCGGTGGGGAAGATTTAAAGATGGCAAAATGGTAGCCAGCTCACCGGTGTGCGCAATAAGTGAGAGTTAGTAAACGAGAAGCAGCAAGAAAACTAGTTCGACGGCGTAATAAATGCTGCCGCCGTCGGTCAGCAGCATAAAGTTATGAGTCGAAGAAGGAGCCGAAGAGGAGAAAACAAAGAGCCAATGGCCACAGCAGCACACAGCGATAAAGTTATTGTGCTCTCGCCAGAGGATCGTCGAGTGCGATCCCGGGGCACACGAAAACGATCCTCTGCGAGTTGGCACATTCCGCAGATGGCACTGGTCTGGTCGACCCGACCCTAGAGACACCTTACAGCTCGGGCCACGAAACAACGCCATGGGCAGAAGAAATCATTTTAAACTCGATCCCCACACCCGCCCCGATACATCGGGCCCTCTACCCGCGTCCGATCGTCTTCGCGCTTAGGAACGCGGATAAAATCGCACACACTTTGCATCACGGCCCCCAGAACCAGTTCTTGGGTTTGCTCGATCTAGAACATGCGATTGGAATGATTTTCTTGAGCTGGCCTCTCACGGCACGGCACTTGGGCTTACTTGGGTCTGGGCGACACTTGGCTTTTATTTGCGTAAAGTACGTTGCCCTCTTACGCAAACCGAATGTCGCGCAGCGGCGCATTATACAGTGTGCTGCCCCTCGGGGCTCCGGGACGTCTGATGGAGATGGAGCGCGATGTTAATAGAGGGAATTATAATTCCAGTTTACAGGGCTTCCTCCCGCCGGTGTCAACCCGATGGCACCCACCGGCACGCCCCGTACTAATTATACTACGCAAGGGAGCCATCGGCAAGATAAGTGTGATTAAAACTGTTTGGGACATATACTTTACATCCGTAACGGAAGGCAATTTGTGTACCCTTGCCGTGCAAGGTGTGCGCAGCTGCCTGATTCCCGCCGGGCGCTTGTCGCCGGAATGGCGACAGACATTGAAGCATCCGGTAGAACGTAATAACACCTGGGACACACAGTATCTTCCGGCTAGTGATGTTTTTTTCTTGCATAACTATTGTTCATACCGCAGAGTCTCAGTCGAGGTGCTCTTGGGTGCTGTTTTGCATAATCAAAGAATTTACGGCCAACTGTACCGGTGACCGGTGATGATCGTGATCCACTCATTTCTACGGTCGCTTCGACTCCATCTGTGATCTCTCTCTAATTTGATGCCCAATAACTAGGAAATGGTATGCCATGATCTGAAACGAAAATGTCTTTAAGAAGCAATGTTTATGCTCCGTTTCTGCGAGAAGGACCAGCTCTCTACACAAACTTTACAGAGACGAAACCCATTTCAGTAAACAAGGTTAGCAGATGTTTTGAACGACACAAGTTGTTCACTACCTTCCATCAGCAGTTGGTCCTTGCAGGAAGTGTTACTATTAAGCCTTTTAAGGCCATTTTTTAATCATGTTACCTGCCTTACTTTGCTCTTCAAAGGTTCAGTATTCTGTTATCGATTGCCATTTCGTTCTGTATCATACTACTCTTTTTTCACAGGTGCACCTATACTTCTCGGCCATCCCGGAGGACAAGGTGCCCTACGTGAACAGTATCGGTGAGAGACACCGTGTACGGCAGCTGCTCCAACAGCTTCCGCCGCACGATAATGAGGTAAACGGATCCATCGATTCGCCGCAAATATGGCACTAATTACACACTTGTCGGTTTGTCCAAATTTCAGGTCCGCTACTGCCACTCACTGACCGATGAAGAAAGGAAAGAACTGAAGCTCTTTTCGGCGCAACGCAAGCGGGAAGCACTGGGCCGTGGCACCGTGAAGCAACTATCGACGACGCTGATATGTGAACGCGTGAGTAAATCGTGTAAATGTAGCAAAGGTTGCTATGTTCATAACGCACTCGCGGTGATGCCTAACACTTTTCCCTCGTTGCAGTGCGGTGAGTGTGCGTCGTCAGGCGACATGATGGTGTTTGCTTCGCGATTTGAACCTAACACGTGCTGGCACCCGGCCTGTTTCGCGTGCTGCGTCTGCAAGGAGCTGTTGGTCGATCTGATCTATTTCCACCGCGAAGGTCGTCTGTATTGTGGTCGGCACCACGCCGAAACACTCAAACCACGGTGTTCAGCTTGCGATGAGGTGAGGCATTGTTTTGCGGGCGCACTCCATTACCGCATTGTGTTGACCGCTTGGCGATTTGCAGATTATCCTGGCCGACGAGTGCACGGAAGCGGAGGGGCGTGCGTGGCATATCAAACATTTCGCCTGCTTCGAGTGTGACAAGCAGTTGGGCGGACAAAGGTTAGTTGAAGTCGATAAAGGCTAGTTGAAGTCGGCGAACCAGCTAGTTTCTGTAATGTACTCCCTTCTTCGCTTCTTAGATACATCATGAGAGATGGAAAGCCATACTGTTTGCACTGCTTTGACGCCATGTTTGCCGAGTACTGTGACTTCTGTAGCGAGCCAATCGGCGTGGACCAAGGGCAGATGAGCCACGATGGGCAGCATTGGCACGCGACGGAGCAATGCTTTGCCTGCACCACCTGCCGCTGCTCGTTGCTGGGTCGGCCATTCTTACCCCGGCGTGGAGAAATCTACTGCTCCATAGCGTGTAGTAAAGGGGAGCCTCCGACACCATCGGAAGGCTCTCTGCCGGCAGCCACAACGATGCTACACTGCAGTTCGGACGGAAATGTTCGCCACCACCGGTCCATGCTGGCGAACGTTGGTGGAACCGAGCATAAACGCATAATGGACAGCAACGACGAGCACTCGAGAACGTACTCTCCCAGCATGCCAAAATCACCCGATTCGCTTAAAAGTCCCGAAGGTGGCAAGTCGCCGCAAACTGAACACTCGGGGCCTGCTAGCGGTGAGCACAACTTTGACGATAATGGTAACGACGAGATGACGGTGTCCTGCTACACGGCGGCCACTACGGCCACATCGACGTCGGCAGCAACGGGAAACACTAGCACAACGTTAGCCACCCTTACGACGAACACTCACGAGTCGTGCGGGGCCATGGAAGACGAAGTACAAAACCCCCAGGGGGACGTGGATCGTCAGCAGCGTGTGACGGGAAACTCGAATCGGAATCGCATCCCACAGTGTTCTCCCGAGTTGAACAGATTGCTGCAAAAAGATCGATGCCGACAGCCGTTCGATCTGACCGATGTTGGATTATGTCTCGAGCAGCACTGGCACACGGAGCGTGTGGGTAGCGAAATGGTGGCAAGGACTGCAACCGACAGCACCGGGGGTAGTAGCATTGTTACGGCCGCCGGACCGATCCTAACATCCTCGATGCCGGAACTGACCCGTTGCATGCACGTTTCGTCGCCCAGCTTCAGCGACGCCAACAGCCCGCTGCCAGCAGAAAAAAGCCACGCGGTGTGCATAGAAGATGCCGACGAACAGAACCAAAACGCCTCGGATGCTTCCCATTCGATCGTGGAGCTTCCGACCCCGCCACCGATAGGTATGCTCGGAAAGAGTTTGAATGTATTCTACGAAGTAACGTTTCATTTCTTTCATTTGTAGTAATTAAAAAAGAGGTACGATTCGAAGGGGACTTCCAAGACTCGCTACCACGAACAAAGAGCCACTGTCAGCGCGGAGGGCAGCGAAGTCGGACATCAAAATCGTCGAAACGTAGGTCGGATTACGATCGGAGCGACAGCGCAACGGGATCATCATCCAGGCGCCATCACAATCAACATGATCAACTGAAGCAATCGCCACACGATCGTCACGGTAGCTCCTCCTCACGACGCTCACCCAGGCGACGTCGAACGGCGGGAACTGATGCTCATCGTCATCGGAAAAGCTACGGTTCGGACGA
Source organism: Anopheles bellator (assembly GCF_943735745.2). NCBI lineage: Eukaryota > Metazoa > Arthropoda > Insecta > Diptera > Culicidae > Anopheles > Anopheles bellator. The sequence continues at coordinate 55,735,739 of NC_071285.1, read as the reverse complement.
CGACGAACCAGCGGAAGACGAAACTGACCACGTGCGATACAATCACTACCGAGATGGGCCGCAGCAGCGGCAATCGGTCGCGGATTCAGATACTCACAGCATTTGCTCCACATGTTCCTCCAGCTCTTCCAGCGCGGATGATGATGTGTATGAATTGCCTCCGCGGCGCACTTCCTACGGAGGTACACGGATTCACTACATGCCAAACAACTCACTGGCTTGCGCACGCAAGCGCAAGCAACTTCAAATGGCGACCGGTGTCGGTAGCCAGCACTATGAGAAGGACAATAAGAATTGTATCATATCGTAAGTAGAGCAATAATAAGAGAACCGGCTCATCCCGTTACTTCGTGCAGTGAAATATCGTTTCGCTGCTTGAATTGCACACGGTCGTGAACGCGTAATAAAAAGAAAAAAACTAAAAGAATTTTTAAGGTGTATTTTCATAAGACACGAGTCATTTTATTTATATCACGTGCATTGCAATTTTAGCTCTAATCTAGTTTAAATATTTTAAACGACTGCCAGAACGCAGCCACTTATGAAGGAGCTGCCACCTGAACTCGACTATGCAACTCTAAACGCGCGCGTTTCGCTGTCAGTTACTAACGGCGAAACTGTTTTGCGCTATTCCAATGTTTACTCAGCGATCGTGCGAAGATTATCCGTAATTCTGATTACGATTGTGAGGGGTCGGGAGCACAAAAGAGTTCAGCTTCGGGTACTGATTCTATTGTCGTTGATTCCTTGAAATTACCCGATTCCTCTGCAAGTGACCATCGCCTCCGCGAATCTGAACACCGGCTCTGTGTCGATTAGTTGCCGCTCCTGACGATTGAGGACGATCTTGCGATTAGCATTTCGCAATCTACCGCTGCGTGGACACACTCTCGATGTGATCTATTCCATATTTGGTTCTCAGTATCTGTTGCTGTCAGCGTTCACTTTTCGGGCAATTTAATGACGGGCTTATGAGGCTCATCCAAGTACAGCTCACAGTGCTCGACCAGAATACTTTCAGAACGGCGGTAAGCGCTCGTCATTCGGCGGATCATTCTCGTCGATAGTTTCCGTACCAAAGCGCATGAAGTTTCCGTCGAAGATTGTACGAGTCGGCTGAGTTTGTAAGCGCTGTCGACCTACGGATAAAGAGACAGGCATACAATTGGTAAGTTTTTACACATATTTTCTAATTCGAATTTCGCCATCCTTACCCGTATAATGTAGATATCGTGCTCTAGGCAAAACGCCTCCAGCAGCACTTCCTGCAGATGCGCGCCACTGTCGTCGTGATGGGCTGGCGCCAGAAAACAGAACGTAAACTGATCCGGTTCCTTAGCTAGGCTGCGAATTGCACTTCCCAGCCCTATCACCAGCCGTTTATCTTGAAGTGCACTCAGCAGCGCTTTCCTTGCACTCGCCCCAACGCCCACCGTTTGGAATCCGGCATTCATTTCCAACGCACCCGTTTGATTCAGAACCATCCTTATGATGCTGGTATGCTTTCGAGTTGCTTGACCTCGTTAACAAGTGCACGCGCGCGCCTTGGCTAATGTTGTGAAATATGAGCGAACTGGCTGCTTTCTCTAGACGCGGTTATTGTCTCACGGTCCGGATCGCGACTCGCGGGAGAATGATTCAGCGTTTCCTGAGTACGGTGGTTTTATCCGGTATATAACGCCGTTTTGCGGCCTCACCAACACTGGCGCGTTTTGGCGGCATTTGGATTGGCTCGTTCGCGGGCCATGAATGAATTGCAACCCAGCTCCGCGCTTGCGTGATTTTTCCTGTCGGCGCGCTCTAACACAGCTGATTCTTTACGGACGAAACATGTACGGACATGAATCACTTGAGATAAAACGGATGGGGCATGTCAAGGAAGAGGCGCGGCACGTGGTCCCCTTCCCTTCGCGAGACAGGAGGCCACTGTCTTCAGGGGCGCGTATGATGCAAAATGATGCAATAACTTTACCCCCTTGCAGATTAAACTGAACCCGCGGTCATGCCCTAATTGGTGCAGAACGCAAACACGAGTTCCGATATTTCCGCACCAGAGAAAGTTTAAAGATAACACGACTATCTGACTGCGAATCTACTTCAAGCAAGCGATCAGGGTAAGAGAAGTAGCTAAAATCAGGAGAAACGAGCCTTCTTGCAGGAGATAAGACTCAATACACTTCTGACCCAATCTTTCCCGCAAAGCCCCTAATTTTATCCATTTCATCTGATTTGTAATTATGATTATTGATTGCTGAAAAAATTATGTGCGCTGTGAAAGAATCTTATTTTAGGTTTTCGGAATTAAATATTCATCAAGGCGAGATTTTGGATTCAATTTTTTATTGTATTGATCATTCCTTTTGAACATCGTCTATCACTTAGTCTTGATAGGCGCCAACTCGAACTTAGGTAACGTATTCCGTTGTTATAATTAAAACGTTGTTCGCTCCTACTACTACTAAATTACTTCTACAATTATTCGATCTTCTCGGAAACATACTACGGTTTGATCCTTAAAACTGATCATCTTCGCACTGAGTAGCTTCCTTTTGAAGGTCTAGTTTATGTTCTTCTAACGTCTGTGTCTTTCACTTTCTTCCTTTTCCTTCGTAACTAGAAGGAATCCAAAGCTTTATGTAGATTGATGCACCACGAACGTTTCACAAACTTTTGGGCAAACTTGCAGCACAGCGTAAATCTGTCCGTAACACTGCCCAATCATTATTGGGACATGACTTTTCAACAGTGCACTGCTCTGAACTGGCCGCTGGCTTGACGGTGACCACCCACTGAGTTGCAAAGGAAGGTGAATTTTCCACACACAATGCTTCCTTGTTGCAGCAGCTCACTGATGGTTCACTCTTTGTAGGTTCACATGTTAATCCGATCCTCGTTCGGATGGGATTTCCACGCGCAACTACTTCTCCGGCAGCTTAACGATCGGTTTGATTGGCTCCTCCCAGTGTGCCTCACAGTAGTCCACCAGCTCATCCTCGGCCAGGGTCACAGTCTCCGGTCCCCGTTTTTGAACCAGGGCACAGGACGCCAGTTGAGTGGATCCCAGTGTGCGGCTCAGTTTATCAGCGTTATCAAGCTGAAAGGGGAGAAAACGGCGAGAAACGGTATGTTAAATTTGTGAACTCTTTCCTATTTTTGCAATGCGCGGCCTCGGTGTGGCCGTCAACTCATCGAAGCGTTCCTGATGCTTCGGGACGGGGCGCAGCAGCTTTCCCGCGGCACACTCACCTTAATTATGTAAATGTCGTGCTCGAAGCAGAATGCTTCCAACAGCACCTCGTGCATGTGATCCGTGCCGGTGGCCAGGAAGCAAAACAGGAACTCCTCCGGTGTCTTCGACAGTGCGTGAATTGATTCAGACAACCCAACAATGGCCCGGCTTTCGCGGTTCGCGCACTGAAGGGTTTGTCGCACGGTGGCCCCAATCGATTGCTCCTCGGCACTGCTATCACCGGCGTTGAGGCCGCTGCTGCTGCAGGGGCGTATCTGGGTAGCAATCACCATGTTGCTGCTTGTGTAGGTTGTCGTTTCCGATTGACGGTGGTTCGGCGCCGTTGTTGCGTAGCTGAGTGTAAACTCGCGATTGAATCGGACACGAAGTTTAGTGTGCGCCGGTTGATTACAAAATACATAGCGCTGAGCCCGTTGCGCTTGCTTTTATAGACGATCCTCGTCTAACGATCCGCGGAACAAGTGTGGCCGCGTATGACGACAATAGGCCTATGTGGTCGTGCAAGCGATACGCGCGAAAACGGGTTTTGCTTCAGACGGCCGCGGGCTACGCACTTGCAGCGCTTGAGGCGGATCTCTGAACTCGGGGTCTCGGGGTAAGCTATTTGACAATCTGGGAAAGTCCAGTCCCGTTGGGGTCTGGGGGAGTTTTACGAACCGTGTGGAATTACACGTTGGTTTGGTTGGTTTGGTAGGCAGCCTCAGAGCGGGGCATGGATTCCCGGTCCGACTGGAAAACGATGGTTAGTGTGATTTAGCTAGAACTGTGGAAATTTTGCTCACCAGCGAAAGGCGCCCGTGCCGTAATAACTATATTATCGCATCGTCTGGCAAACGAGGTGTTAATCTACTAGAATCAATACTAGGAAACGTGCTCGGACCGGCGCCACTGAGCCAGTTAAAACGCTTATCTATGGAGTGAAGAAATCAGTTTACCAACAAAGTATGGTAAAGCCGGTCGGTGACTAGGCGGTTATCTTTGGATACTGCTCTCCATTTAAGGACAACCATGCCGATGGGACCTTTACACTTTACGCCCCTCGAATTTTGCGTTCTATGACACATTTGGCGTTTGGTGCTAACGAACTCTAAGAACGAGTCTTTTATGTCTGCGCATATTGTTTACTTCATAAAGAACAGGTCGTGGATGGGTTTTCCTAATCTATGGCCGGTTCAAAACGGCACCGTCTGGGAACTGAGAAGGTAAACATCTTTTTAAATCCTATTGTTGTTTGTAAGATCAAAATAATTCCACGAAGCTTGAACCAGTAAAATATAGAGCGCGTGGATGCTGATTTGTTTGTCTCCTGCTTTTTTTCCTTCTAGGGTGCGCAATAAATATTGGCATTACTTTCCCTGAACGGCGTCACGCGATAAGGGGGACGAACAACATCACAACACAGAGCTCTGCCTCAGTGTGACAAGAACACAACACAACAAGATGACTTCCATTGCGTATCACGCGACTAGAAATCAGACGCGAGGAGGTTCTGGGTTAGTTGTTGTCGCGATCCGAACGTTCGGCGTGCGTACTTTCCCGCCCGTGACCCGGGCGGCCACGAAAGGCTTGTGGACGGCCGCTCGCCTCACCACCACACCGACGAAGGTTCATTCACTACGTCACAAGGCCGCCGACAATCACGCGGCGCACGTACCGGATAAAGTTCGCGTGACCACTACTACCACCGTCGCAGATCCGTGAGTATGAAACATCATTCATGCTTGGTACATCGGCGCCCTAGATGCGCTATGGTTCGACAATTGATTTAAGATTTGTCGCAATTTTATTGCGCAGATTGATCATTGACTTGCGTTCGTCTGGGAATGTGTCTTTCTTTGTCCCATGCGGGTTTGAGTTCTCTTTACATGTAACATTCAAACCGAGCCGAGCCGAGGATAGGCGTAATTCGACGAATTGTGTACTTTGAATTGGTATTACGCGGAAAGGGTGACCCGGCGAAACACGCGCGTTGTCAGCTATTCATGTTGCAACATGTATGGAAATGCGTCTAACCTATTTTTAGCCATCGTCGGTTGATGTGGTGGCACATTCCGTGGGGGGGCTGGGTCAACAATCGTGGCGGGCGACTGTTGAGAAGGACAGACGAGAACGAAGTTATTGCATTTTCCATAAGCTTCGAGCGGGAGTTAAAAAATGCAGGAAGCACCGTTACTTTTCTGTATCCGTTTTCACTTTTGGCGTAACATGTTTCACACAGTTTTCTTTTCCCAATGAAATCTGGGTGCTAATTTACGTAAACCACCTTACCACGTGAGTGACTACGCAAAATGCGAGTGTAAATGAGGAGTGACCTCGTTTTTTTGTTTTGAGTCTAGCCGTCTCTTGTTCTTGTTCTTTTTGACATACTTTCAAACAAAGGGACCATATTTTTTGTTTTATTATCGTAAATCTGCGTTGACTCACAATTTATGTTGGAAAGATGAATGCAACATTTTATTCCGTAAGCTTAATACGATCCATCGTGCGTGAAAACCCCTAAGAGAATTTCTGTAAAAACCCTGCATTTTATTTTCAAAGTATCCCAAAAAGAGCCCACAATGGGCTACATTAGTCATATCATTTCAGAAGCAGAGATCACCAACGTTGATCGTGCTACGTGACCAAGATAATGTCGCAGGAAGGCAAAAGTACGTGTGTCGGCAAATTGTCGTGCGTACTGGTCAATGCTCTTGGAATGGTTTGCGCACCATTCGCACGCCGAACATAATCCCCTTTTCGGCGTACGGTATTCATAGCACGCATTGCGAAGGCTGCGAGGCTACTAAAAAGGCGGTTACACGGATCAATGATCAATTATTTTGCGTCTATTCTGTTGGTAAAATTTAAGGCAAATAAAATATTGTTTTATTTTAATTTTCCACCATCGGTCTACAGCCACGCTTAGAGCTACATTCTATTTGAAGTGTGTGAAGGAAATGCATTTTTTATTTGCTGCAAACTGCACATGACTGAATTTTCTTTTCGTTCTTTTCTCGTTGGATTATCGCCCCACAGGCAAAGAGTTTTCTTATCGACCGACAAGGAATCGGATTTGGTAACAATTCGCGCGAAAATCTTATCAAACACCGTCTTATCACGGCGGCACCTGACCCCAGAGATTGCGCTACACCTCATAACGACCGATTGCACCATTTACCACCGACCGGTAGATGCAGCGTTTCCGTTCAAGAGGGATCCCTTTTGGGGCTTCTACTGGCCCGGGGGCCAAGCGCTAACTAGGTAGACAAACATATAGTTTTTACATTGCGCCTACCACTAACAACGACATTTCTGCGTCTTCTGCTGTACAGGTTTATTCTTGACGCGGCCCAGCGCTTTCGTGGGAAATCCGTTCTGGACATTGGCTGTGGTTGTGGTGCGTCTGCAATTGCAGCGATAAAGGTCGGCGCGCGCCACGTTACGGCCAACGATATCGATCCTGGTGAGATTTGCAAAGATTTTACTTGTCACACTGATTACATACTGGCTTTGACCGGTTTTTGCAGTGGCGTTAGAGGCCACGATGTTGAATGCCGAAGCCAACGGTATCGAGCCGCTGGGGACTCTTTCCATTAGCGACGGCAATCTTATCGACGGGAGCGCCGCCGCGGACGATTCACACTTCGACAGCGTGCTAATTGGCGACCTGTTTTACGATACCGAGATAGCAGCTGATCTTCGCCCATGGCTACAGAGGTTGGCGCAAGCCGGTAAAGAGGTAACGAACGATTGCGGCGCAATAGGAAGCGCTTCGTGGAACGGATCGAAACATGTTGGGAAACTTGGTGCTGATTATTTTTGTAGATATTTATCGGCGATCCCGGGCGCCACGGAATCACCGAGACGGGCGTTCTGAGACACATGGAGCTATTGGCCCGCTATGAACTGCCAGTGAATGTTTGTCTAGAAAATAACGGGTTTTCGCATGCCAATGTTTGGCAGTTTCGTTCGCAGTTAGATCGGTGAAGGTTGTGTCTTCCGACAGGGAAAATGTAAGTATATTGCAGTTCATGTCTTATCGACCCCCCGTTTGTGGTACGTTTACTCGATACATTTTTACGAAAACAATTTCGAAACGAAATTCAAATCATCGCAGAAAAGCACGCAGCCATGCCGCCAAATGTACGCAGCCAAGCTGTCATTGCGTGTAGCGCCCAAGGTTTTGTTTTGCTTTTCCCATGTTTACAAAAGAGAGGCAGATACACTCCCAAATAGCAGGAGAGAGAGTGTTCCTCTCAATCTCTTTCCTGGACGAATATCTTACTCTAACGTTGTCGCCAGTGTTGCGTTGTCGTGTGGAGATCTAGAGCGAGATTCTTTACTTACTAAGATAGAATGTGGAAAAATCTACATTTGGAACATAATAATATGCATGTAAATATTCGCGACTAGTGGATAACTATGCAATCAGTGTGTTCAGAGTGTTCGTTGCATCCGTTTTCGACGGGGTATTCATTGTGCTTCATGTGCATTATGCAAATATTCTCAATGGGATGCTATTAATATAGCGATAGAATATGCTTGAAAGAATGACAAAATGAGTCTTTGATCGTAGTGAGCTGCTTTTGTGCCCTGTGTAGTAGGTCATGGTGTGTCGTGTGTTCTGTTCTACTTCCATTGTGCCACAAGTGATCATTGTATAAGCCACACACGATGGGCTCCAGCTCCAACCCATTCTATGTATCGTCGCTCAGGGCGGGAATACATAAACCGCAGCGGCAGCCCCTTCGCTAACGGGCAAACGATTGTGCCTCCCCCACGCTATCAGTTTTTGTAGTTTGTTTGCAATCGCATGCGGGTGCGTGTTCGGGTAACGCTGATGCTTAAACAGATTGTGTCTTTGAACGAGGAGAACGGAAAACGCTCGGAGTAAACAACGGGACGCGGTACCATGGCAGCCGGTACACCAAACTCCATTGAGGTGCAAATTGATAATTTTCTGGAACAGTTCAAAAGAAGTGCATCCAAGGCGATGGAGGGCGACTGGTCTTCCTCTTCCACGGTCACCACGCCGCAGTCAGCCAGCTCGGCGGGCCCCAAACTGAGAGGCCTATTTTCCGACCAGCTCGAGGGTGAGTCATCGTCGCGCCTATCCCGATGCAAAGGGAATATCGATTTTTCCAACCCCACTCGATGTGCTTCCCCAATATACCGCCTGAGTAGCTAGATCACTATTCCTTACCATTTTTTACACTTCTTTATTTTGTCGATGTGATTGTAGAGTTAAATGAATTAGTGAACAATTAGAGTCACAAATAAACAAAGTTTGATTTTGAATTATAAACCGAATGCTCAAGCTATAATTGAGGTGTAAGGCCGGTCGGTTGCCGCTTAAACAGTGTTCGATTGTTCCGACCCTTTTTTGTCGGGAAGACGCCGCAGTGCAATTAAGCGATGCATCGTAGCTTCGCCTCCAGGATAGAGTAATACAGATGAGTATGCTTTATGTGCATGACTGACTGACTAATAGTATGTGTACTCCAATGAATAAGTTCCGCTGTTACGTGCCTATGAGCATTCATATAATAGGTTTATCTTGTTTCCTTTCACGGCTCGTGGAGTATTGGGGGAGCACGAAGGAGTTTAACGAATAAATGGCAATTTATTTGCTCCCAAGCTGAAAAAAGTGGCTAGATAAATAATATGGAGCCGTTGGAAGCGTATCTGGGCACGGTTTGCTGTAGAAGATAGTACATAATTAAGACAGAGATCATAGGCTTGCTCGAGTTTTTAAAACCCACTAATTTCAACCGCCAGAGTAAACATGAAACAAATTGAAAAGAACAAAAAACGAACGCATCTTAGAAATGATATCACGCTAATTATAATAGGTTTGCCACTTTGGAAGTAGCGCCTATAAATATAGTACTTCTGCCGATGCTGTCGAGAGAGTGAGATAAAGGGTTTTTTTCCTCTATGCTCACGCATTTATGCTGAAAATGCCGCGTCAGTTGGAGAGATAAAAAGAGAATGCCCAAGAATGAGAGAGATCCCTATCACCAGCGGCGGCACAGCATCACAGTTGAACATAAAAAAACAACCGTAGAGTGACTTGCTACCGCCGGTAAGCCGGAGTACCGGTGCCAGAGATATTCAGTTGGCCTGTTCAACCGGCCACGCTCGGATTGTGTGTGCTGTCCGCGGCTTGCGTTCGTTACACGTGTCTCTTTTGTGTCCGGTTCCATTCTCCGATTGTTTACGTACATTTTACTGGTGTTGGGTGACCCAGAGAGGCCATAATCGAATGTGCCAAGAAATTGGCAGTGATACGTTTGCGATTTTGAGTGATTCGTGTTGGTGTATTTGGCTCGTTCAGAGCTGTGAGAACATTCTCTGTTCCGCTTAATTTCTGCTTTCCGTTTAAAAGTCATCAACCTCTGCGGGATCTAATACCCTGCGACAAGCGGCCATCTTCCGATGGTCTATTTTTGGTAAAAAGACAAATCTCACCGACGTAGGGGCAAACGGAACGACAACGAACGTTTGTCCCCGAATCGCGTTTAATTGTCGCGATTGATCGCCGGCGATAATCGGTGGTTGTTGTCGGAGTGGTCGGAGTGCCATCGATCGTGCGTTTGTTCGATGATCCGATCGATTTAAAGCACCGTCACGAATTTCGTTTTCGATTGTCTGCTAGAACGGTACATTTCAACGTTGATTTTCGAACATTTCTACGAACGTCAACCAGTGTTGTGTATTAGAATTTAAATCAAAAATAGAATAGATGGTTAGGTAATGTTTTGGTTGAAGGGTTGCCGGGTTAAATAATTAGCAGTACGTCGCAAACATAGCCTTCTAATGTTCTAAAGTCTTAAAGTCATTTTTTTATCACAAGTTTAATGTCTTTTTTCGGAATGCGTGATTTTTGATCAGAAAATGCAATTTTGTTGTCATGGTTAAGTTTCATTTGTAAAAATCCATTCTTTCACCGTATCAAAAACAAAGCCTAGATGGGTCTGGCCAGTAGTCTTGTTGCTGGTAAATATTACTGTTTTTTATACGGATTTTGCGGAGGTCTCTTAAAATGTTTAGCATGTTGCCATTTCCCGTAACTAGTTCCCTCGAAGCCAACACCCAAAAGCACCACTCACAGGCGCACTTCTCATTTTCTGTGACCGCATTAAGGTTAGATCCGTCCACGAAACAAACCGGGTTAGATGGGGTTTTCGTGGATGATTTGCGGAACCCAAAAATTTGACACAACAATGCGGTGCAGCGTGTGAAAATTGAAGAACGAGTGCACTTTCTTTTCCTTCCTCTACCGGCGAAAGAAATGACACCGGCCAGGGAAAGGCTGTGAATTTAAATTAACAGATTTCGCATTTTATGTCTGTTGTGTGTTATTGAAGGATCTTTTTATGTACCACCGGTTTTATGGTAAATAAAGTTAACACTTTCTCTTTGCTTGTGAATGACTCTATCACTGAGTATCCCTTTCAATGAGTGTTTTGAGTAAAAAAATATCTCAAGTGCAATGGTGTCAGCTTAAGCAATTGCTTATAAATCATCCTCGGTTAATGTTTTCATATCCTTTGCTGTTTGGCTCTTTCTTGCTGGCTTTTCCCTTGGCCTGGTTTGTATATAAACAGTTTCTTCCTTTTCCCATTATTGATTTTTCCATCGATGGTCCGACTCATTCTATCCGCAACATGCAATCATTCGTGCATTATACTCTGTGATGAATGTTATGGTGAATGTTAAAATAGAATGTTAAGCCCCAATTGTTTCTTTTCCCATAGAAACCAATGTCAACAATGGTAGCAGTAGTAGCAATGCATCATCATATCATTCTGTCCAGCATCAGCACCAACATAATCATAGTTCCTTCCAACACCAGTCATCGGTAACGTCCATCAATTCAGTGCAAACTGTGCTAAATCAGAATCTGCAGAACTCCACCAACGTGAATAAGCTGATAGAAAATGTGTGCCAAAATGGGCACCACTTCAATCTGAACAAATTTGGTAGCTGCAGTTCACTGATTACGACAACCACCGGTCACGTTTCAACCAATGGTTCGACGACGCGGGACAACATGAACTCGGCGATCAGCGTTAGTTCGGCCGAGGAGCCGCTAAGTGTGGCGGACGTTGCAGAATTACTACACCCGCAGTATGCGATCATAACTGGTAAGTGCGTTAGCCGAGGGCTATTTACTTGGGTTAGCAGCTGTGTGTTTGACATAACGTACTTTCTTGTCGTTTTAGGCGGCAGATCGAAGGATGGTTGCCCGTTAATAACATTTCCCGATGTCGCCAACTTTCACAATCTCACCGACCTGGAGTACCAAAAATTGATCCTGTACCTTACGACCGTTCCGTCGCTGTCGGAGGCTGATTTGGGTTTTAACTTGATAATCGATCGGCGCAAAGATCGGTGGGCAGCCGTGAAGGCGGTGCTGCTGAAAATTTCCGTTTACTTTCCGGCAATGATACACTTCGTATACGTCATACGACCGGTGGGCTTTCTGCAGAAGGCCATCTCGGAAGTGAGCAATAAGTTTTTCAAGGAAGAGTTTCGATTCCGCGTGATTGTGTGTGCAACACTCGACGAACTGTACGAACACGTGTGCCGCAGTCAACTGACCCTGGAGTTGGGCGGCGAACTATCATACTCGCACCACGAGTGGATCCAGCAGCGGATATCGCTGGAAAAGTTTTCCGGCCTCACAAATGTGATCTCGTGCAATTTGGATGCGTTCATGAAAACGATCCACGAAATGGAGTTTCCCAACTCGGTGGATGCTACCGAAAAGCTGATGCTAGAGCAAGGGCAGCACTACGAAAAGTTGAAGGTAATAGTTGCTAGTAGCTTGTGTACTTGTGTACTTTACACATCCCTTTACACGTTTTCAGGAAGACATACTTTCCGCCGGTCGACATGGCGAATCACTACTGGAGGAGATGAAAACTAAGCGAGACTGCGATTACGATCGCGAAACGTTAGAAAGATTTGGCAACATTAGCTCCATAGAAAGGTAAGTTCTTTCGAGGACACTTAGATAAGAAGCCAAAAACGGAATCCAGTCTGTTATTGTTTTCGTTGTTGGAATGATAATCTTAGTTACGAATTGTAGGTAAAATAATATGTTTTCCGGTTAGGAAGGTCGAAGCAGATAAAACACCCGCCTTAGTCAAAACAAGAAAAACGAACTTTAATTAAAATATGGTTACGGAAACGATTCGTAGGGTTTAGTTCTTAAGTGGTATTATAAAGAATAATTTGCCTTGCACTGGTTGTTTCATTACAATTAAAAATATGGAGAAATAGATGCCTTCTAATCGATTCGTTCAGGTTTGATTCAAAATGGAAAATTTAATAAATATTTGCTTACTTTTTGATTACCACACACACCCTTTGACTACTAAATGCGATGCTTGAACAGTCATACTAATTGCACACTCGTCAGTTGTCACAATTTTAATTAATACATTTCAAATGTTGTATGTAATATGTGATCGAACATCTTTATGTATATTTTTCGTTGGGGACTTCAATGCACAAGAGATATTTAATTTGATTTCGGTGAAATCCTTACGATTGCCATTAAGTTCATCAGCATGCTATTTGATTCACATAAAGGCGTTGTGTGATACGTTGGCTGTAGATATTTAATCACATAAATACATTTGTAGCGCTTAGTCTTTTGAATTACATGATTAGGTTAGGTGCACAGTTTTGTTAATATTTCATATTGTCACACCACAAACTTAAATTTATTTTACTCTTAAAACTGTAGTACCTTGATATCAATCTTCATAATCTACATTTTCAACGTGCGAACCTATATATCTCACATACATTGTATCAAAATCGCCACACAAGCACAAACTACACTAAGAAAAACTATACAAAACCGGTTGAAATAATAGCACATTGCTTTAATCACTTTTGCCGAAACATAAGTCAAAGTAATGCTCTTTGCTGAATTGTACCTGGCATAGGTCATTATCATAATCACAGGATATACTGAGTTCAATCATCATCCATATCTGGCCATCTCGCATTTGTATCTGAAACGCGCTCACGCGGCTCTGCACAAGTGAATCGAATCATTGCTACATTTTCACAAGAGATCACCATAAACACCACAATGAAACACTTTTTGAACACAAACGCCACCAAAAATCTGTTAAAATAAAATCCAGTGCAAGGAATTATTTAAGTATCAGTATGCATCATCTTGATGACAGTCGCGATTGTCACAGACTTTTGGTGCAACTGGAGGAAACCGAGCGACACTTTGAGGACTTCTGGACCATCCACCTATCGCGGCTGAAAAAATGTCTCGAGCTCCGTCGTTTCGAACAAGACTTCCGTGAGCTCCAGGTAAGGGAGTAGTCCCCGGTTTGCTGCCTGCGATCATCCTGACGATCATTCTTTCTCTTTGGTTCTCTTCTTTCGCAGACTAATTTCGACCGTCATATGAAAGCCGTTTCCGATATGACCGAAATAGGTGAAACTGTCGCCCGGATGGATCATTTGCTGGAAGAAATCAAAGAATTTGAACACCTGTGCAGTGCGGATATGGGCCGAGCCCAGCAGGTCATCGGTACGGGCCAGAAGTTGATCGGAACGAAAGGATGCATAAGCTCGTGCCCGAAAGAGGTGGTACAACCGAAGTGTGACGAGTTGGGTCGCGTCTGCGAACTGATCACCGACCGTATCTCGAAACGCATTGAAACACTGGCCAAGGCGCGCGAGTTGATGGAACGCGTGGAAAAGGTTAGAATCGATGCTGTAGCGAGTACTGTTCGGGTCGGTTGTTAAATGCTCTCTCTCTGTGTACTTTGCAGGCCAATCAGTGGTGTGCTCGAGGAATTGAGCTGCTGGCGACGCAACGGATCGAAAAATGTTCCGTGTCGGCCGAACTAGCGGAGCAAAGTTTGCAAGAGATACAAAACTATCTGGCGTCCGCCGCGGAGTTTAAGCTGTCTAGTCCAAAAGAATTCAAAAACGAAATCCTAGAAAGTACAACATTGGAGACGAAGGCATTAGTGTCGCAGGTATGGTGAATGGCCAACATATTGTATATGTTGGATAGACTACTCCCAATAAGCCTTTGTGTTTCGATTGGATCCAATTTACGATCCTTTGTAGAGACATAACATAAAAGTACAATTTTTATTTCGACGAAAAGATTATGAATGATTTCCTCTAAACAAACAATGTGTTCGGTCTCCGTACCACAGGTTCTCCAGCGAATCGATGACGTTCAGCTAATGTGCGATAAACGTATGATGACGTTGAAGAAGCTAACATTAAAACCCCCACGTCCAGTGCAGACCGTTACGCCGGAACCGGCTGTTCCGTTGCAACCGCCCGGCGGTGCACCTCATCCCATGTTTCGCACACGCCGATCCTACAGCAAGGTAAGTGTTTCTTTTGTCCTAACCCGTTTGACGTTAGTAGTGTCTTCGTAACGCTGCATTCTCTTCAGGCCAAGTGTGTAAATTTAATTGGGTTTTATCAACAGCAAATCACAACAACAATACCCATAGCGTGACCTCGATTGCGGCCTGGAGCAATGCCAAGTGCTTTGTTTGCCAGTTAGCCCCGAAGAGGTTTTTTTTCTCTGTGGAGTGTCCCAAATTAGTTTCGAAGTGTTATCGTTTCTCTATTTCCAAAGCATCCCGCCGTCCAGGCGCAAAGGCGTCTTCGATTATGAAAACTCGGTCACATCGGTCAGAAAACAATGGTAGCCACGCACCGCACCCAGCACACTTCGGAATGTCACGAACGTTGTCTGATTAAACACTTCGCTCGAAGAAGCCCACTCATTGGTGCGGTCAAATGGCGTTTGTTTTGTTCGTTGAGATTAGTTCATGTTACATGTCGAAAGAAAATGTCTTTTGTAGTGAGTAGTTGGAACTTTCCATCGAAACTGCTGGCTCTCTTTTCGGGCGATTTCCAATCTGTGAATGTCCATTTTAGCTTTAGTTGACTATTTTATGCTATCGATTTTGTTATTCATTTTATGTCTTCCATCAACGAGACTCCCAAAGGTTCGACCTGACGGGCGTTGCGCATTGAAATTGACCGTTACATCATATTCGACAAAATTTCTCACACCCTTAACTATCAAATGGTAAATGTAGGTTCCATGTTTGATACGGTCTTCTTTTCGGATTGAACCGTTTGGTTTGTTACGGCTCGAGGGCGAGTGGATTTATTTATTATTTTCTCACGAATTTGCGGGTTGCAGAAAAGGGCGATAAAGAGAAGTGAGAAGAGAAATGGTGTCCGATAAAACAAAATTCATGGAAATATGCAAAGTTAACGTATATGGTGGGCTATTTGTTTTTTTTCTGAAACAGCATGAAATAACAAGTAGGCTTTGGTGTCGACGGACGTCGATTTCATCACCTGCCAACATTTAGGGTATCGCTCTGTGTACGGTCTGGGAACATTCCGATGCAAGGGGCAGATAACGAACCGAAATGGCGATGGAATTCGGAAGATGTTTTGTTTCGGGCCGTTTTGGGGCGACATTCAAAAAAATGACACGATGTTTGTGGCCTTATTGGAGTCTTTTGCCTTAGCGGCAGATGCGTTCGTGTGTTGGGTTATGCTTTCGTGCGGTTGTTGCTGCTGTAACACTCTACACGCAATTGAATCTGCCGCCGCTGATTACCGTGGAATTGAGCTCGCTTGATCATTCCGATCTTACACCCGCGGCCACTGTCGGGGCTATGTTCTCCTTCTCCAGAAATTCGAATAGCCCCATCGATGCGATCTACTTGGTTGCGTAATTTACAGCAATTCGAAACAATTGTCTGTAAACTATTAATTTTTGCTTATGAGGTGCAATTATGCCAATTTGATTACTCGTACTGGGATATCTTCCGCCGGTTGGACAGGAGAAGTCTCCACTGCGATATCCTTGAGCAAGCAAAACAATATTTTTGCAAAACTTTTCCAACGTTTTGAACCATGTTCAAACTTAAAAAACGGACAAGTTTAAGTTGAATAACTGGTTTATAAACTTAATACCATGTAAAACTAGATGATTGCACAAGGCCAGATGTCGGGTGTGGTTCTATCAAGTCGGAATTTATTAAATTTTATTGATCGGTCCATATAAATAACTGTTGCAGTTTATGCTTATTGATCTGATAATACCATTTTATTGATTTCGAAAGTAGAATAGTTCGGTCCAAAATAATAATCGATTGAATCCATGTCTCGCCGTTGGTCTCCCTCGCATCGCGTAACGTGGCGATAAGGCGTCCTGCTGGTTGCGCACTCAGTGACATAATTGTGTCCTAGTTATCCTCCCTATGTAGGGCACCCTAGTGGCTCACGATCCCATTCCTTACTTTTCCCGGGACTCATCCGGTTCGCCGACCGGGACTGGTTGCTGTACGGATTGAGTAATAAATTGCATCATAAAATCATCGTTTTCACGCCGGGGTTGTCTGTTTTTTTTCTATCCAGGACCGTCTAGTTCTGTCGGAAGATTTCTTCTCAACAACTTCTAACCGGTTATCGCTCGTCCGAACCATTAGAGCCTGCGTTTTCTTGAGCATCGGTGTAGGGATACGCTGCAGCGCACCCGCTCCCGGCGGAAAAACGTGTATGGTTATATTGCCTTCCAAGTTCACCGAATTTAGGTCGAGGCCCTCTGTGCGCTGACCGCTAACTGTCTGCTGCTACGATGCGCCCGCGCCTGTGCATTGCGTAATGTAGGTCTTAGTCCCTGGGATACGCTTGTAGTTTTTTTTTTTGCTGGAGACTCCAAGATTGAGTGCACTCGAGGCGGCGCAAGATGGACCGGTTTGCCCCGTAGATTGCGGCTGATTGCGGGACGCTGAAATCACCATTACGGTACCCGGCAGAACTGGATCTTGCTTGGGGTCCAGTGAATGGCTACCCTAATCGAAATCTTCCTGCCCGGGGAAAAACAGGAGACCGCTCAGGCCGCGACCGCCTTGCCGTTGCGTGTGCGGTGCTGGTTGACCTAAATGGAAAGTCTTAAAGATGGAAAGGCTTTTGCGGAATATTTTTGCGAACCATTCTCCTAACGGGATTTTTCACCGCCGGGGAAACGTTGGCACACTCTCCGTGCGTCGGCGATGGGGATGCATGCATAATGATCGTACAATCTTCGCTTCGGATTCTGAAACCAGTTTCGTTCTTATATTTCGCGTTCGCTACCCTACTTTCGCTAGAACCCTAGAACTTTCACCTTTCGTTCGACGTGCTTCTCGGCATCAGAGGGAATCTTTCTTATGTATTACGTGAAACAATCTCAAGCTCAGAATTTCTCGCCTGGTTAGGTCCGGCGTCGATATACCGTTACAATTTACTCTCTAATTCGATAACTGTATGACTATTATTCAATCACTGATTAATTTTTACCGCAAAGCGCGCAGTGTTGTGGAGCATTATCATCGAACAACCGGAATTCATTGCGCTGCAAAATGCAACTTAACTAAAGCCGTGGAAGTTGTGAAAATTTCAGTTATTTAAAAATATGCAAATTGCTTAAATCACGCTCCGTATTCGCGCACGTCAAGAATGCACTAATTGTTGATCCAATAAATATTTGTTCAGCAGCATCAGTTGATTGTTTGCAGCGTGGGAGCATCGCTCGGATGGAGTGTTGATGCCGAGTACGGTTCATTGACCGCAACCTGTGGTTGCAACCGCCCGATATTACGGTGGGCCACACAGCCAGCCTATTGGTACAGAAACACAATGCGAAAAAGCAAAAGTGAAAATGAATTACAGAGAGAGAGACTGCACAACGAACCGAAGCGCTGATAGCGGGAATCGAGTTTGCTTCTCAGCGAAGAATCGCTACCCACTAGCCGGGAATGTAGAGAAAGATGAAAAGTCCAAGCCCGAGTTATTTGTAGCGCTTTTACTCTTGCGCTACTGAAGGTGTGCTCCTCTTTCTCCAGTGTTTATTTTCTCCTAGCGCGCATTGTAGCGGTGGGGTGTCCCGTTTTGAATATGGCGCCGGCGACGACGATTGTTTTCCCATCACATAAGTGTTTGGGGCCCGGGCCGCGAGATTATAAATGAAGGCGGCACACGGTGTCCCCGGTACGTATGCATGTTGTGTGATGCGCGTTTTGATTTATTTATCACGAATCATAAATTTATTATTTTATTACGCTACTACACCTGTTCGAAGAACAACGCTCTCGAAAGTCTCACCACTACGCTCTATGGAACGAGAGTTACACAATTTGTGTTCGTGTGCGGTCATGCGCTATCTGCACGCTATCTGAAGAATGATTCAAATTGGGTTCAAAGTGTCAAACCAACTAAGCCTAGGCCATCGAGCTGCTCGTGAAAGCACGTTATTAGCGCCTCACTCAAGCCAGGGGCCTACCAGAAGAGTTACGTTACGTCAATCAATCCGAGAACGTGTGATGTACCGTCGTCCCCTATCACCAAGTGGCTACCAAACCCTTGCAGCCAGTTGTGACCGCAACAAAAACTAACTCAACACTCATTAATAACAGTTCCTGGACGGCCTACAATCTACCGCATTCCAGCACAGCACGGAGAACCGTGTTTCGTTCCAAGAAGGCGAGCTCTACCTTTGCGGAGAATGCTGTGTATCGAATCCCTTTCTAAATCACCACGAACCGGGTACGGCCACGAAGAAGGAAAAACCGATTTTATCCCATGCATTCTATTCGTTTTCAATCAGTTTGAAGAACTAATCAGTAGAGATGATTTTGTAATCTTAGGTTTGTTATGAATATTAAAAGTATTATTAGTATGCGCAGAAGTGAGGTATCTATTTATAATTGCAACCATTGTGCCCCGATCAGCGTGATGCGGTTCGCAACAATGGTCCCGATCCCTGCAATTGCATTCGTTGCATTTTCGTGATCTAAGTCAATTATGGGCGCCGCGTGAATGGTTGCATCGTGTGTATTGTTTATGCTGTTCCATTCCCTGGCCACATGGCGCGCGCATTCCTTTTGCCATCGGCCCCAAGTTCATCGATGTGTACCACCTACACACCACCCGATCCGAGGTGTCTGATAAACGTGCGCTGTTCGCGGTTCGTCTGAGAGGGAATGGAAATTGGGTACACAACACGGGTCGTCGATTTGATTGCTGCACTCGTCGTGTGATGCTCTTTACTTTCGTAAATGCGCATGTAAACCAAGGCACAGCCATTGGCCGCGCAGCATGTGTACCAATGCGCACACGTGCCCCGTGTGATCATGCGTTGTCATATGCAACTCTATGCTACGCCACGCCAAGCTGGTGCGTGTTGATAGAACGACAGGTTCTTCGACGCTATTGGAAAGCTTGTTGCATTTTCCACCTGTGGGAAAGTCTCAGAATGGACCGTCGGGGCACGGTAACTGGAGCGCGCAAAGTTAACTCTGAAACACTTTACTTGCATCACTCTATTCCCTTGCGTTGTTTGATACAATGTTGCACGTGAAAAATATTGCAAATGTCGAGCTGGCAACGTCGGGGGCCACTATCCGATTACACGCCCGTCGCGACCCAATGGTGTAGTGATCATCGTAATCTTTTCCCGATGCCACCAGACAAACACAGTAGAGTGTTGTCGGATGTATGACATAAGAATTCACCGAGAGGCGTGAAAGCAATTTGCGTCGATCGTCGATGGCCATGTTGCTGGCCACCTCGCTGTGCCATCTGCCTCCAATCACTGGCCGATTATCCAAGCGACCCGTCAAGTGACTTCCCCGTTCCGACACACTTTCCTAGTTTATGTCACTTACCGGATTGCAGCTGGACTTGGGGTGGTCTCTACCGAACATGTCTGCATGTTAGATAACTCGTATCTCCGTGGCAAATGAATTGCTTCACTGTTGAAACAAATAAAATGGTGCCTTTCGGCACCATTTCTTCCGCTCCAGAAGCTACCGACGATCGTTGGCGACAGTCAGTGACACTGCCGCCCCGGAACCGTTTGCCGTTTATGTCGCTAATCGGCGGAACCTAATGATGCCCGCGCCCGCCCGCACGGTTTGGGGTTGGATTCGTTCGGCTTCGGCCATTTCCGGCAAAGCGGGAGAGAAAAATCAGCAGTGCCCCCGGATGACGATATTTCTGCATTTTCGCGATGAACAATAGTGAACGACGGCCGAAAGGCAGAATGCAAAAGATTCCGTGCACCCCCTTGCGACGGTTATTGACAAACCGTTGCCGAGCATGTTCAGCAACCCGTTCAACAACAACAGGCAAAGTGTCGATCGGAACGCTGGGAAAATCGGCAGAAGATCGTAGTCTCTAATAATTATTTAGTTTTCTTTTTTCACGCGACACTCTGTGTGTAGGGTTCGAAGCTGACGATCGGTCCGGAAAAACGGCCTCCGGCGTCACTTGACGCGCCGTCGCCGCGGCGGGAGTGAAGAAACAATTGTCACTGGGCCGTGCTGGAAAGCCCAAACAAGTGGCGCCCCGTGTGCCGTGGAGACGTAACAAATGAAGTGAAAATCGACGCTTCGGCGGCCTCCTCGGTGCGGCCTGTCACGGAGAGGCGTATCAACAACAGGGCAGCAACAAGCAGCAAAAAACCAAAACGTTACAGCATTATGATGAGAGCTGCTGCGACTAATTCCTGTTTGACAGCTCGGCATTGTTCTTTATTTGAACTGAACTCGTAATAAATTGGCCGCCTCCGGGAGCTCTCTGTGGTGGGAGCAAAGGAAATTTTCACTTTCGCCGCGCCGCGGCTGGAGCCCTCCTGGGGGCTCTCTCCGTCGGGGTGGAAACAATACGCGCCGGATGACGACGTTCCGTGCGCCTGCTTCACTTTGCTTCGTCGTTAGAAATGCTGCAGCTTGCAGATCATAGCCACTGCAGTGCCATGGTCACCAGTGATCATAGCCTACTAGTGACGCACACTGACGTTCGGAGCATTGCTAACCGCATTTGACGTGCTGCACTGTTGGGGATATGTTGCTTTTGGCCAACCGTTAGAATGGCTCAGCTTGTTATTTAAAAATTTGGAATTTTAATTGTTAATCACTGAATCATTACTTCGTCCAAACTTTCAACGTACTATACAAACCGAGTCAAGGTTTGTCGAGTCAAGCGTTTCGCGAAAGAAAAGAAATTATTCTAATGAGCGCTGTCCAGATGAAGGGTTTCCCCAGGGAAAGAAGGTTGTCCGTTATCGATCAACGATCGATTGGTCGTGATGGGAAATATTGAAATTTTACCATTTAAGTCCGCTATCGAAAGAAGAAGCCCAAACGAAATGCTGAACGTCCTAACACGTTTCGACTTCTCTTAGTCAAATAACAAGAACTGCGAAACAACCGTGTTTCGCGGTGGCCTCCTTTTTGGCGGATACTTTTCGGCGCGCTCGCGGCGCCAAGTGGCCAAGTGGCCGCTAATTCACAGTTGCGCGGACGTTATTCGCATGTGACATCAATTTCATCGTATCAAAATAAACCGCTCCACGTGGCCCAGGCTCCGCGTTGCCGAATACGCGCTGCTCTCCACAACCCAACGGGATGTGTCTCGCAATTAGCTATGCAATTTGCCATGCTGAAGGCGCGATCACGGTCAAGTACCTCGTCGTTAGCGGGGAGGGCCCAGCGGGCGGAACGAATGAATGAACGAAACGATGTCCGTGCGATCGCCACTAGAGCGCTCCCCGCGGCCGTGGCGGTGTGGAAAGAGACATCGTGATCGTGTGTCGGAAGTTTGCGATGCGAATGAAATTGAGATAGAAAGCCTAAGTTCACCGAATTCCTCACGAGAGGTGTGACACGGTGTGCTGCATGTATGTTAAAGTTTGACAATGTTTCCAAATCGATGGCTATGTAGGTTGCTTCTTAACGCCCGTGTGTGGCACATAAAAACAAAATAATGGCAACGGAAGCGTAAATTGATACTGGTGGACAACACTCTCGGTAGTTTGTTAATTCATTATGCTACCGAATCCAACGAACCGTCTCCTAATTGGTTGCTAGTGGAGCGTAGTGTCAAGACGAGAGCCCCACTGACCAGGGTTACGGCACACCGCCAAACCAAATGTCTATGAAATTGGATAACGAGACCCCTCTGGGTGGTATGGTAATGTGTCTTACTCAAATTATACGCAACACCCCGGAATTGGGGACAAACCGAATTCGGTATTTTCGTACGCACAGCAGTAGCTTCGAACCTAAAAGCCCCCGACTTGGTAAGTGCTGGCTGTTGTGACTTCCTCTTACGGGATTTTGCGAGCCGTTCTAAAGCTTTAAACATTGGCGTTTTGCGCCCCTATAACAACCTGCATATATAATTGCACCTTGGTGGGGTTTCCATGATTAGAGTGTTCGATACAAGCCACATTTCTCGCGATCGAAAGATTGAAGAGACCAATGAAGCTCGAAGCACTAGCGGACAGCCCAAGAAAACGTTACCCCTTTGTGTAAAGCTGGAAAGCACCCTGAGCGAGGGAATGCACGATCGAGAGAGCCGCAGAGTCCGCATGAGAGAGAGAGTCACAAACAAACCGCGAGAGTCACGATCATGGTTTTGCCGTTGTTGCTTCAGTGAACTCATGCCGCGGTTTGTGCCGCCAGTGTACCTCACGCACTTTGTAGCGATCGGACGTGTGTTTCGGATCGTTCGGTGTTCGTCGATCGATCGAGCGATCACTGGAATTTTGGCAGCTCTGTTCTTACTGTTCTCGTGTGCTTAAAAGAGGAAAGATTTGTGCGCCAGCAAAAGCGACGAACTCGTGCTTCGGTTTTTTCCCTTAATGGCGACATAATTCGTTTCGCGTTTGTCGTTCCGTTCATCGTCATTGATCGTTTTCGTGTGATTCAAAGCAACAAGTGAGCAAAGTTTGCGTAGAAGGTAGAGTGTTTGGTGCTTGCGGTCATTGCTGCCGCAATCGCAGCTCGCTGATAAATATGTGCAAAAATGTGCAATATGCAACTATGCGGTGCCAATGCAAACATGATAAAATAGTTCAATTACAGAAGCGGCATCGTGTATTTTAAAATCGACTTATGCTGCGTTGTGTTCATTCATTCAAATTTCAAAGCTCGCCGCGAACGATCCGAGGAGCAAAAACAGGAAGGGTTGTCCGCAACACTGTTTCAATCAGTCCCGGATGTGTTATAAATGTGTTCGCAGCGCGGCTCAGCTAACCAAATCGCAGCAAATGGACTGTTGTGCATAGTTTTTTGTTGTTTTCAAGGGCCGTTGGAATGTACTTGCAGTTCGTAAGGCGCGTCTTACATTTGTTCCCGTGCCGTGCTCTCGTGCAGACGTTCGAATGTAACGGTGGTAAACGACACGACGGTGCACTTGCATTCTGCTCCATTTCGTCCCCGATTTTCGGTGACGGTCGAAAATGATCGAAAAATGTGCAATGTGTTAGCGCCCAATCAAGCGAACGAGCTCTGTGCGACGAAGGATATTGCGTGAAAATGTTGACTTCCTTTTCGAAACGCAGATGTTGCAAATCTGCGCCGCTCATTAATCGATCACTCCCAAGCGATCGGTGCCCGCTGTTTAAGTGTAAGCGTCGTTGCTGCTGATGAAGCACCGGTAGTGTGTAAAGCGCGGTTTGGGTTGGAAAAGCAAAGAAAATACCACGCGCGCACACTTGAGAAAAACACTGCGCCTTCTCCGGCCACCGGTTATTCGACCCACGAGCGACCAACGGGGCGGAGGAATTAAGCATCATCTTCAGTTGGAGATGGTCGGAACAGGCCGGCGGAGAAGTGCGCCATCTCTAGTGCCGAGAAAAGAAAGGCGCCAATACAGCGGAGTGGGCGGAAGTTGAAAACCCGGAAAATATTATGCACAACGAGCAATTTTTGGCCCGCCCCGAGCTTCGGACGATCGATTGTTGTGGAGTGCAGATCGATCGCGGAAGAAAGCGCTATGACTAGTGGAGTGAAGCAGAGCGAACTGTGCTTGTGAAGATCACAATTTTATCAAATGCTTCTCGTAATTAGTTTCTCCGTAATTCCTGCCACGGCCGAGGTGCGGACTTTGAACCAAGTTTCGACCCTCTGACATTTGGGGAGATTAAAAGTAGGACATACGACAACACTCATGACAATAAAAGCCTCTCCCTAAGATGGTGTACAGTAAAAAGACCCCCAAATGGCTTTCGAGACGAATTGTTGGCCACAAGACACGACCCCCGAGAGAGAGAGAGAGTTACGTAAGGGGGTCCACAGTCGGGTCTCATTTTTAACAATATTCGTCACAACCGTCACCAGCAGCGGGCGAAAGGTCATCAATCGTGTCACGGATCGTGTTGGCCCCCGGTGCGGGGTCTCCAATGGTGCGTCCGAAGCGGAGGAATGTATACGCAACGCGCAACCCACGGATGCGGAGAGATACGGAACGCGCCGGTTTTCTCGTCCATATTTCATATGTTCGATTCGGCCAGCCCACCAATAATTAACACACCGGCTGACGGTGTAGTTTCGTTTCAACTAGGCTCTACTAATTTTACTTTCGTTCACCGCGCTCGCATCGTTGCGGGATCAATTTATGTCGAATGGCATCCGTTTGTTTCGAGAGACCCGACGGAGAAGATCCGCGCTCCGTGGGATGCCACCGGGGTGGGAATTATTGTGCGCGGGGACGGCTTTCGATTGTTACGCCAAGCAAAGCACCACACCTTCTCGGGCTGGGGTCCCCAAAATGATGCCGCCGATACTGTGCCGATGTAGTAATAACATGCTCTGGAATATGCTGTGCGCAATCGGCGGCCGCCGGGTGGTACTACTTTTTTCCCACGGAATTTCTCTTTCTGAATCCCCTCGAAGGGGCGGTGGCGGTCTCCTTCCGCGATGCGAACGTACGCGCAGGTGGAAATGGGTGGTTGAACTTTAGCCACCGGCTGTTGAAGTTCACCACGATGATGTTTTCAGTATCGATTGCTGGCGACCGATCGTTATGCTACTTTTTAGAACAGTAAATTCGGTTGCCTCTCATTGTGGGCCAACTTATGTTCGGTCCGGGGGCTTCACTCAATTGTCCGGCGACTGGGTGACATACATCCAATAATGGTTGCGAGCAAAAAAAAACATCGGCCCCATACCGAAAGTGCGTCAGCGATCGGTGCACGCGGGAATCGGGTCCAAACCACTGTTAGCGTTATTGAATCGGTGAAATTTCGCGTATTTCGAATGTTGTTTCACTAATGGACCGGTGATTTGGTGCCGCTGCTGCCGGTGTGCGGCTTACGTAAGGCCAAGCCTCTGTGCCAAGCGAACTCAGGCTCTCCTATTGTGTACTCCACGGCGCTGGTGGTACTCCGGCCGAAAATTGGTAGAAAACACTAGCTCCACCGGCTTAATTGCTGTTTTCCTGGTGGAGCAAATTGTCGAATTCAATCGCTCCTTGCATCGCTCCCGATCGCCCGAGCCTCTCCTCCGCGATGAAGATGCGGAAAACCCAAATTGAACGCACGCACCACCGTCTTCACTTCAATTTTGGCTTAAAAGCTTTCCGAAAAGCTGCCCACGCTGTTGCCCACGCGGTAATAGAACTCTCATCGTGGCCAGGAGCCTCGTGGCGGGTAACGTAACTCGGAAGTTGTTGTTGGCTTCTTTCTCTCGTGTGAAATGCAGCCTAAGACGGCCCAGCGCTTTCAGAGCTACGGAGAGCATCGTTTGCATAACATCTCTCTAAACACCTCGCAATAATAACACGTCTACGTCAGGGTGAGGCATTTAAAGTGGAAGCATTTGTTTCTTAACGCAAAATACATTTTAAAAAAAATATGTTTTTGCTCAATTGAAAAATGCTTTATTTTGGTCGATAGAGATTTGTTATAGTCACTTGTTTTATATGATACCGCTTAGGACATTAGTCGATCTGACAACCAATTGTAAAGACATGGGGTTGGCCGATGCTTCCTCTGTATCAGCAATCCGTGTAAACAACGGCTGCCCGTGTGAGTCGCGTGAATCCCATTCGGGGGCTGCCTCTTTTGATATGCTGATCTTCTCCTCTTAATCATAGTTTTATTGTCATGAGTGTTCCATTGATCCCCTGTTGCGTTTCTCTTTCTCATAACCAATAAACGGGTGATCTTGTATGGTAGTATTGGGCTCCACACGACACATCTCGCTCTGTCCCAACCCTCAGTTCAGTGTCTTGTGCTTCCGCGATCAGCTCGAACATTATATGAACCGTTTCGTTGTGGCGACCAAATCGACTGATAAGTTTAATTCTTCACCAGTTGACAGTAGCATTTTCAGCAGTGTATCTTGTGCAGTGTCGAACAATCAGATACACCGATTGCGATAAACAATTCACTACCAACAACAATTCGTTCGGTGTTGCCGGGTGTTCGGTGTGAAGCGAACAACAAAATGTGAGCAAAATGATGATACATAAGCCGTCACGTGTGTCAGCGCATAGTAAATCGCAGCCACAGCCACCACAATCGGTCGCTTCCGCCGGGAGACATGCGGCACAGTTGGCCTCTCACTTCAGGGAAGCGAACCACTGCGCATCCGGGGCCCGGATCGGCCACTACGACGAAGGAGGAAGCCCCGGAGATGTAACTGTACCGCAGCACCAGCAGCAGCAGCAGCAGCAACAGCAATTTGCCCGATTCCGAAGCAACCGCAGCGCCAGCAGCAGTCGCGGGGTGGTGTCTCGAGTACCTTCTGGTCATCATATTGTCGTCGAGCCGAAGGTAGACTGCCGCCGGAAGAGCACGGCGCCGCCGCCGCCACCGCCGTCGTCTGCAACACGAAACCGTTACATCGTCGATGGCCACGAAGATGATGGACCCAGTTCGACGGACCGCGTGCCGAAGATGGAACTGCTGAAGCTGAATTACGTGAGGCACAAGAACGAGGAGACAAAGCGGCCATCGCCATCATCGGCGATCGAGCAAAATGACGCATGCCCGCGCGAAAGGCACGTTGTCACCATGGATCACAGCGCGAAAAGTCGAAACGTGGTTAGCAAACCGGTCGGTGGTGGTGGTGGTGGTGCCGGAGCCCGAAAATCGGCCACATCCGAGGATGCGGCGAAAAGTGGGCCACCGCCACCGGGGGGAGATGCAGATGATGGGCCCGATGGGCAGAGGCAGAAAAGGAAGGAGGCCGACGGTAGCAACGGCCAGCCGGAGGAAGCGGGCAAAGCGGGCAAGTATCTTGTCTACAAGAAGCATAACGGTTTCGGTGCCAATTCGGTGGCCCCGGGAAATACGGATGCGACCAGCGCCAGCGCCACCACCGCCGGTGGGAAGCTACAGTACATTAACGATTCCGATATCAAAATGAAGGCCTCGCCGAAGAAGAAGTACGCCCTGTTCGATCACAAGCGCAAGAGCAAGCTGGAGACGGTACAGTACTACTTCGACAGCCGGAGCTACGAGCGGTACGTGGACAACAAGCTGTACGGTGTTACGACCGGGGGCAAAACCACCCCAAAGACGGCGGCAGCGACGTCGCCGTCACCACAGCAACAATCGCTGCAAAAACACATCCCGGCGTCGTCGCCGCAACAGCATCCAAGCAACAATCGGCCGAGCATGATGCGAGTCATCCATCAGTCGGCCGCCGTGAAGCGGAGCATCAACGAGTTCCGAAAAAGTGCCCCACCGAAACCGGTCTCGGTAGAAGCGCCGGCCCAGCTGGGCGGGACCAGCACCGCCGGTGGGCTGAAGCAGGAAAACTGTCGCGTTTTCAAACTCCAGAAAAGCCATACCAGCACCAACCTCCTCACGCGCCATAAGTCTATGAACGATATTCATCGGATAAATCAGTTGTTTCTGGAGTCGCAATCGGCATCGGAACCACCGTCGGAAGCCTCTCCTCCCAGCCGTCTAAATGGGTGCGGTCACACGCCGGCACAGCGCACGGAGCCGGCCAAGGCGAAGGCACGTGACCCACCGCCGGTGGCAGCGGCCGGACAGCATCGGTTCGAGAAGCATCGCAAATCGGATGAACCGTCCGCCAAACAGCAAAAGTACCTGGTCCACAAGCGGCTGAGCGCGCGGTACAAGACCAACGAGGATACACCCAAAGCCGAACCACCACCCGTCAGCAGTAGCAACAGCCTGGGACCGTTTTCCGCCGAAGACACCATCCGGAAGCGTATCCGGAAAATCATTGACAGCCAGAACCAGATCGGGTCGGTGGAAACGCTCAACCAGGACGAGGGTGACGAGCACGCCAGGCAACACCAACACCAGCGTCAAGCGAACCGGCAGCCGGACATCCCGGACGTGGGCAAGTATCGGCTGCAGCGGTCCAAATCGGCCGGGATTCTCGTACCGAATGAGATCGAGCAGAAGAACAATGGTGTGCGGAGTACCAAAACTACGTGTGGTTTCAAGAACTGCAAGTTCTCCAACTGTCCCATGTCTTCATCGTCGTCCGCCTCGTCCACCGCATCGACCGCTTCGTACGGTTCGTCCAAAACGACCGTTAAGCTGGGTGGCGGTGCCGAGCAGAAGGCGTGTCACTGCGCCAAGTCCAGCTGCAACTGTGCCGGCCCGAAGAAGGATCCGTCCGATATTGTGACGAGCGGCAAGCGCACCTCGATCGTGATCAACGACGGCGACGACGATGATGTGCCGAAGCTGGACATACTGGAGTGTCGCACGGTCGGTGGAGTGCTGCTGAACAACGTCCTGAACGAGAAGCTGAACAACCATTCGGCGAAGATCAAGGAGATTGACCTGGACGGTAACCGGATGGTGATTGAGAAGTGCATCGCCCCGGAGACTGGCCCGGCTGGGGCTGGCGGAAAGTTTGTGGCACGCCAAAAGTTCTGGAACCAGCAGAACGAGCGAAACATCAAGCTGAAGAACAATCCGCAGACGAAGGCGTACGACGATAAGATCAACATCAACAACAAGATACGGAACGAGGAGAACAACAGTATCAAAATCTTCATCAGCAGCAATCACCAGCAGCAGCAGCAGGAGCAGCCGGTTTCGTTAATTTCCAGCAGCAGCCACCGATCGTCGTCCTGTTCGTCTGCGTCCACCACGTCCTCATCGTGCGGTTCGATCGGTTGCGAGTCCGACAAGGACGATGGGTACTGCGATCAGAGCGAGCGCTCTGCGTCTCCGACATCGAAGCAACCGACGTCGATCGTGTCCACCATCAGCACGGGAAGCACGGGTAGCAGCAGCAGTACGGTCTGTAGTGAATCGACCAACATTTCCAGCATCACCTGCACCCGGAGCCAGCACAGCGGTCAGGAGGAGGGTCCGCTACGGCTGGTGTCCGCCAATCGGTACACGTCCAAAACCAGCATACGACTCGGGTGCGATGGTTCGCTGTTCCTCAACAACGCCTGTTTCCCGGTGACCAGCTCGGACTCGGATGATCGCTCGGCCAGACCGGACTCCGTCGGTTCGCCGTGGTCCGGTGATCGTTCCAGCAGCTCCGAGACTAGTGGTGGCTCACGGTGTCCCTGTTCCTGTCAGTGCAAGCGCGCCAGTGTGGCCCTCTGTGGGGACATCTCGGGCAAACGCGGTGCGCACGTCAGCTCCATTGACGTGGGCCTGGGTGGCGGCACCATCGTGGAGTGCGAAAACGTGGGCCTGTTGTCGGTGATCGCGACGAACAGCGACGGCGAGGTGGTTCTAAGGAAATCCGCCGGGGTCACGTGCGCGTGCAGCAAGCAGGGCATGAAAAGCAAGCACCACAACAAGGTAAGCCCCCCGCGGTTTGGACAAATTCCAGCGCGCAAAGAAACCCTGTCGAATGCCCAAAACAAGGGATGTGCCTTCGGTATAATTAACACGACAAATCAAACGATTCACTTTCTCTCGGCACTCAGCTCGGGTGGTAAGAGTTTAAGCGATAACTTTTTTATAAACTGTAGAATTAATCTGAAATTTCCGCCCACTCCGGCGGTCGGTTGGGTCCAATCAGCCCCGTTTCACCAGCCGGGGGCCCATGGGAAGCCACAGTAACGCCTAGTGGTGGTGGTTAGAGGTGTTGCAGAGCTCGTTTGGCCTTTTCCGGATCCCGCGCGGCGAAAGAAACCTTCCACGGTGCGGTTACGAATTCATCCGTCTCATGGCTAATTAGGATGATCGTAATTACGCCAACAAGCAGCCCTCGGAATGGTGGGCACTATCGAAAGCGAAATAAATGTGGTGTAAAATCCGTGCAATTTTGAGGTACAGTACCGGCTCAGAGAGGTACTCCTGTCGGCTGATGAGTCCCCGCCACACGAGGAGTTTCTCTGCGCAATTTTCAATGCTATCACTTCATTGGCCAGCGGTTTCTAAATCGCTCTTTTTACCATCGGGAGCTACTGTACGCGTCGTCGTGTGTCCGATAAATAATGAGAATTAAATTTAAAAAACATATAAAATGCAGCTATATTAGACAGAGTTTGGTACGTTCTTCCTCTTTCAAACGCATCCATCCATTTCATGGAAATCGGAATCGGTAGATTTGGAGCCTTTTACAGAGAATGAGAATCGCTGGAATGTCGTCATAAATTAATCCTTACATGGCCAAATTGAGCTTAGGGAATAAGGAATAGTCTCATGATAATAGAATAGATACGGAGGGTTGTTGTCCTTTTTGGCGGTTTGAAGCATGTTTTGCGTATGATGCGTTAGGCGATCGTCCTTTTGGTCGTCTGATGATTTGGATCTTGTGAACGCCCAGGCCAGACCATTCATCGCACTTCCATGTCCTCACGTCCTTGAAATCATTTATACCACAGACAAACTCCAGCTCTACTCGTATCTTTATCTTTAGATATGAGCTCTACTATTCTACTCTACTATTCTACTATTTTTTTAAAATTAATTTTCGTTATTTATCGACCATACTGTGTATGATGTGTTGGTGGGTTTTGAGGGCCCAAAATGTGCATAGCGTGCCCCGTAATTGTAAGGGTTTATTGATACCCTAGGTGTACCTATCAATTAGCCGTACGGTGGAACCGTTTGCCCAACCTAAGAACGCTACTGAGGAACAACGATCGAAGGGTAATGATCACTTACACGCTACCCTAGGGCCCCCTCTTAGTCTTGAGGGGTCATCCAACCGGGTGGTTTTCCCGGTCCCGCCCAACGGGGCTTAAGCGGGCTTTTGGACACCATATACTTCTGCGCGCACTCGTGTGCCCAGTTAGCACTCAGCCTTCAGCAAGACTGTGGATGTTACGCAGCAAATGGATCGAATCCGGCGAGTCGCGGTGCGCGGTCTATTTTGGTCCATTTGCGGGCGCCATCACTCCCAGCCCGGCCGAAGCGGTCGAAAAGAGAAACTGTGCTGCTACCTCGTCGTCCGACTGGCCCGCTGGGCGGTAAAAAGGGGGGCGGAATTAATTGTAGATTCGTCCGTCTGTCCGGTCCGGCTGGGGGGGATCTTGTAGAAAAGCCTAAAATGTTCACAAAACATAATGCTGCGGGCGCGTTGCTTTTTTTTCCTTTTGATTCACGAACGACCTCGATCCAGTAGGGGACCAGAGTGTGGCCTGGGCGGGGGGCAAACTTTCTTTCGGCCAATTTCATTTCGGTTCGCGGTTGCGCTGCTTCTGCTTTACTCGCCCTGTGCGCGGGCTCTTCCCCGCGGGAACCACGTCGTTAGCGCCACGCCAGGAAGGCTAAGGTTTGTTTGCTTTCTTCTTCGTCCGTTCTTTTTTCCTGAACCGATTCGGAATCGAGCGAAACAATTATCCATCGCGAGCGTGTGAGGCGCATCGCATCGGTTTAAGCATTTTTCCGACCTCAAGAAAATCCAATTTCAGATTACCCTAGCCGCCGGTCAAAGCGAGTGTTGAAGATGGAATAATTTTGAGTTTTTTTTCTTCCCTTTTCGCTTGTATTTCTCAGATCGACAGCTTCTCGGCACGGCCAAGGTCCATCGAAGGTCCGCCCGACTCGGGCATCTCGATCAGCAGCGATACCGTCATCGCCAGCTCGGACAGTGATCTCAATTTGCAAAGTCAAACGGTAAGCGCGGTCATTCCCATCACGACGGAGAGCCCGCCTGGAACAATATACTTACTGACATCGAAATGGGTTGTTTTACCTTCTTCTTTTAGGATTCTGACGAACGAAAGCTAAAGCGAGGGCATGTGCTGGCCGAACTGCTGGAAACCGAGCGCATCTATGTCGCAGAAATGGGGTCCATTTTGCGGGTAAGTCCCAAAGCACACCACTTATGTCCTTATGTTTATGATTTACACCTTTTTAGAGACACTTTCGAAGCTTAAGCCACTTGCGATGAAAAACTTACGGCGACGGGTTGCCGGAAAAGCATTTTCAAACTATCACAATTATGAAACTCAAACGAAACTCGAGCGCGCCATCCTTTTCAATTATCGGACTTGGCCTTGATTAGGGTCGCCAGATAGTGCGTGGCGCTCTCCAGGCGATCAGGCGAGAGAGAGAGAGAGAGAGAGAGAGAGAGAGAGCATTTCCGGCCACAACATGGCGGGGTCCGTGTGCGGTACGCATTATGCGCAAATGAAATGCGCTTGGTCCGAAGCGCGGCCGTAATGAGTCAATCGGTCATGCTCCGGGTGCCCTGAATCGGGCAAAAGTTGGGGAATTTAATCTAAGCGGGCACCGCAGCGGGTCGTTTATGTATGTTGCTCTCCTTTCTCTCTCTCTCTGTCTCTCTCCATTGCTCCCGCATGGGTACACGTGACCACGTTTTCTGTGGAATCATCTCTCCTTCACTCCACGGCTGTGGTCATTTGCGTTCGTTCTTCCTTATTCACGCTTTCTTCATCTGATGCCTGGGGCGCACGGTTGGGTTATTGGGCGCGCGCAATAAACCCAACTTAATCCGCTGGAGCAATGGAACACAGGGTCTGCACGACGCGAATCATTATTTGCTGCCACCAATGTGTTAATATTTGATTGATTGATGTCGCGGTGGCGCGGTGGCATTGGGTTGCCATTATGCGTTACACCGACAGGCCCGCAGCTTGATTGCAGATTGCGTTGAGTCGTACAAGCACCGACTTACGGAATACCAACGCTATGTTAAACCCCTGCGCGTAACGGAAACGCGCTTAACGTTGGTGGTAGATCTCCGGGCTGATGGTGTGGCTCCCCGAGCGCGCAATCTTCTGACCTGTTGTTGTTCTAGTCAACGGTTTTCTCGCGGCTCACCGCTCGGACGGATTCACGAAAAACCGTTCTACCGTTAGTTTCGTTTCATATGAGCTCACTAGCTATCTTTGTGTTCGCCCGCTCGTTTGTTCCTTGGCTCGCCGTCCCTAGGCTGGGCTGTCCATTTCGCATAGTTAATCGGTGATCGCCATTAAAATCGGCCGCTCGGCGCGCGGGAATGACCGCCCCGGACCTGGCAGAGGGCCTGCGGTGGTGGCGGCGGCGAGGGAATGAAACTACGGTTATACGGATGTGCAGTGAGCGTTACAACAATTTTGCCACCGTTTTTCAAGCCGTTCGCAAGGCAGACACGCTGCCAAGAAATGACCGATGATGACGGCCACAGTTAGACGGCCACCGCCGTTTCCGAGTCTTCTTATGATTTAGTAGAACTTTGCCCGGAGCTGTGCTTGGAGCGATCGCACAGATGTTCGGTGCTTATTCGGCGGACACACTCGCCAAACCGGACCGAAGTCCGGTGCATAAAAGCACGGAAACTGTAGCGCGGAATCGACTTTTACTAGAAATGTTGTAATGAAGCTCACAGGACACGGATTGCACGCAGGCAAGCAATAGCATTAATCACTCAATCTAGTGTATATGGTATATATAAAGTTATCAATTAGTTCCGGTCAGTTTGGGTGTGTGGCTAGCAATATTGCCTGCCATTGCGCCTATCATAAACCCGTCGGGTGGGGCTTATCACGCACTGTAGCAACCACCACAAGGTCATCATTTTTGGCAGGAAACGTCTGTTGCTTTCGCCAGTTACGTCAATGTTGTTGCCGGTAATAATTGAGCTTCGAGGCTTTTCCTCAGCAGCTTTTTAAATCATCTTCCCAATATTAGCATAGCAATGCAATCGATTAAGCGCCGTGCGCGGAAGTGGAATGCAAACAAAACGGACGAATTATGTTTGCTACCGAGTGCGATCGTTTTATGCAGCCAGAAAAGAGATGCATTTTGCTGCCCGGGCATAATGTGGTGTGCACACATGGCGCAGACGATGGTGTGGATGTTCACACAAGTGCGCAGCGTCTGTCTGGCGCATTTAATTAGTCGAGCAGCGGTGCATGCCGAAAACTGATAACGAACGCTTTCCGGATAACGCTGCGCAAAGCCTGGCGTGGATCTTGCAAAACGCGTGGTTTGTTGTTCGAAAAAAAAAAATGCGAACGAGATCCATCATTTCATCCATCACACGCCAAGGAAGCAACGAAACCCGAACGGGGAGCGAAAAAAGCATTATTTTTCTAGCACACCCCAACAGCGGTGCCCATTATCACCTAGCCGCGCTATCGGTGGGCATCGATGCTTATCGCGCGCGCGCAGCATAGAAAACATAGGGCTCCCATCATTAGTTCCTTCGCTACGCCGTGGGCTGTGTGTAGGATATGCATCGGCGATGCGATGCCCTAGCTTGCGCTCGAACGGTTTTTTTGGTCGGCCCTCCGACTCCCCGCCGGGGGTCCGTGGCGCACCGTTTTGCAAATTCGAAAAGGCTGTGCAGGCAGTGCCGATCGCGCCGCCACAAACAATCCATCCCGACGGGCGTGTGCGCGCCCCACGAGCTTCACCAATCGGTGGCCGTATCTATTGTTTTTAGTTCGTATCGATAGCTCATCGAGAGCGCAGCGTGGTCCAGTGAGGAGGTTCCGTTCTCCACGGAACACGGGCCGCGGTTCGAGTGAAAGACTGATCGCTGGCGCGCGCATGCTGACCATCTTCGATCCCAGATATTCGATCTCTTCGTGCGGGCGACAGTTTGTGGTGTGACATCAAGCATCCACCAGAGAAATCCTTACAGGATCGTTCGGTACCGGTCCAGTTAGCATCTGTATGTGTGCGTTTGTGTCCCTCGCAGTTTTCACTGGCCCCAAAAGCGTGTGGCCCCGCACTGCGGAAGTGTAATTGAAAACGCCCAGCTAGGTTGGGAGCTACCACCGCCGCAAAGTGTGTTTCGGGGCTGAAAACATTATCTGGTGCAAAAAAGGGAGCATGGCCCGGACTCTTCCTTCGCCTGCGGACGGTCGTCAACTGTTTCATTTACATCGTAATGCATTTAACATTCGCCGTGCGGTCGAGTGCGCCCGTTCCGCGAACTGGGGCGCTGTATGATATTGTAATTCTCGCACCAAAAAACGGCACCCATTAAGGCGTTTTTGTTTCTCTCCGTTGTCCAGTTTTCAATCATTAACCGTGTTTTTAATGAATGGATTTTCACTACTACCGTGTGGCTGCGTTTCGGAAAAATCGCGTGCTTGTACACTACATTAAACACCTTGAACCGGTAGATCGCCCAGGAGGCGATCAATCAGCAGCGGGTCCGAGGTCGGTTGCACCGGTTGAACCTAAACCCTCGCCACGGAAAGGAGAGTTTTCGGTGGCCAATTTCTCAAACTGTGGCCACCCCGAGCGGCGCGAGCGCACTGTGGGGAGGCCTATCGGGTAGCTGCAGCTATCGCCGCCGTCCCCCTGCTCGGCTCGTGCAGTGTGTGCTGCTCTCGTGTGATGGTTCCACTTTTCCGAGCACCGGCACGAGCCACCCAAACCGAAGCCAAAAGAAAGCTGCGTTTGTGATTATTTACACGTTAAATAACCGTTAAACATGGAATATAAAATCGTTTAAAATTTCGCCAATCTCCGTCGGCACCGGACCTCGGACCTGCCGGGCCGGGCCGGGTGGTTTATTGTGCGTGTTACTCTGCTCGGTTCAACAGCAACACTTTTTAAAGGCGCTAATAGTTTTATTTGGGGCCACTGTGTCTGTGTTTGTGCGCGTGGTGTGTAGAGAGACAGGCCACAGGGGCGCGCGCCCGCGCTCGCGCCTTATGACAACAATCTGTTGGGTGGAGTCCTCGGTCGGTGTTGTGTTCGCATTGGCAAGTGGTCGTGTCCTGCAAGTGGATCGGTGGCCAGGATGAAGTTTGGCAACTACAATCTGACCGCATCGATCGCCGACTCATCATCATCCGGTGCTGCCAGGCGGCGTCAGTGTTTTCTGTTCCGCTTCCAGAAGGTCCGGAACACGGCCAGCTACATCGTCGGGAAGGTGCACCGACATATGGGCGGCGGTGGTGGTAGTGGATCCTCCGGCGCTGGGGACACCGTGTCAACTAAGATCCCGAACGTACCATCAACCACCACAGCGCAGCCGCCACCGGGAAGCCCAGCAATCTGTAAGGCCTCCTCCAGGAGATCGAAGGCATCCCGAACGAAGGATCACAGCACCAGGCGTCAGCCAGCAGTCGTAGCAGCGAGCTCTTCGCTCAGTTGCTGCTCGGACTCGTCCCCATTGTCGTTCCGGGCGTCCCTGTTTGGAGAGCAATCGGAGCAGCAGACCACCGATGACCCCGAACACCACCGCGCCGCCGATGATGGGGGAATAATGCCACGCTTTTCACCGCGCGACTTCCCAACGTCTTGGTTCGGTGGGATGGGCGGTGGTACGCTTGGATTCCATCGAACCGCTGGCGGAGGAGGTGCTGCACCGGAACTGGCAACCGGCACTATCGGGGGCAGCAGCGCGCGCTACGAGGCCGATGCGTTTCAGGCATTCGGCAATCGGGCGCACCTGTTCCTCAAAAACAAGTCGATCTCGGGCAAGCAGCAGCGCGGTGGTGGTCTCGTTTTCTCCAAGGGACCACCACCGTTGGCACCATTGCCACCGCCGTCGCACGCGGCACAGATTCCGGCCAATCCTTTTCAGTCACTGAAACGAAACGGCGGGCCCAAGACGCTGACGCGATCGCTCCGGCACTTCGGTGGTAGCTGCCCGGAGATTAACGTGCACGAGGCCGACGCGCTGGTGGCCGCTACGCTGCGATCGCAGCGCAGCCAGAAGAGCTCCGTTTCGCAACGGTCCGCCAGCCGGTTCCGGAAGAGCCAGATCGTGCAGCTGCTGGAGAAGAGTGATAACGATGAGAAAACGGAAATGGAGATCCTGCAGGAGTACTTCGACACGATGTCGTACACGGAGATCGTGAAGGATCAGGACTTTCGGAACTATCTGATCAAAAAGCGGTACCTGGACATCATGGACTACATCTACAGTGGGTCCGAGAATGGGCACTTTTCGGCCGGGGGCGAGTGGAGCGCGGACTCGACGGGAATACCGGGCGTTGGTGGCGGCGATTCTTCTTCGCTGGTCGTTTCGAACAACGATTGTGACTCGGTGAAGAAGGAGAAACTGATGGCCGAGGCTTGCCCACCGGTGCCACCGTTGCCGCCGCTCCGTGGGTACTATACGTCGCACAGCAACCCGTCGGTGTTCTGCCGGAGGAACCGATCGTTCGAGGAGTACTATCAACAGCAGAAACCGCCACCACTGGAAGGAGTGTCCTCGGGTTCGTTTGCGGAATACTTTTCACTCCCGAAGACCCGGTCCGGAACGCCACGGAACCGTACGGGGAAAGATGCGCCACCGTCCGCTCACGCTGATCTGCCTCCGTACGTGACGCTACCGAAGCAAGCGAAACCGCAATCCCGTTGCCAGCGGACCTACCAGCAGGTGCGCGATTTTTGTGAGAAATCACTGATGAGGTACACCCTGCAGCGGCCGGCGACGAAGGTGGCTAGTCTGAAGTTGCGGCGGAACCCGCGCAACAAGGCTACCGGAGGTGGCTACTCGGAGAAGGAGTACAAACGGGTGATCGAGAACTTTGTCCGCAAACGGGGGTTCGCGAGCGCCGAGGAGTACACACGGTTCCACTACGGAAACTTTCTGCGCGAGAAGGTGCCCTCGAAGAAGCGATCGAAAGAAAAGGGCCATGGCCACGAGGGCCAGCGTAAGCCGGTGGGAAGGCGGCAATCGCAAAAATGCGTGCCCAGCGAGCATCACCATCATCATCCGCTCCAGTACAACTCGTTGCCACCACCACCGTACTCGAGTGGCGACTATCACGCGCCACCGACACCGACGTCCTTCGAGACGAAGGCGACTCCACCGGCGGCCCGGAATTTGCCGACTAATCTGCTGGTCGCGGCTGGGTCGCTTCCCAACGTGAGCCACAATCTGATCAGTGGTGATTGTTTCAAAAACTTTGACTACGTCAACCAAGCGATGACGGTCGGTCGTCGCCAGCACCACCGTGGTCAGCAGCGGGATGGTGGCTCCGGTTCGTCGGCCGGCGGTCGGCTGAACGAACGGCGACAAATCTTTCTGCCCGTCAACAGTGACGGCGAAGAGGAACTGTCGCACCGCGACCGCAGTCCCTTCTTTCCCGAGGCCCTCGGTGGCGTGATCGCGACCAGCGACCAAACGCACCGGCCGTACATTTTCGACGACGTCGGTGTCTACGAGACGATTCCATCGAACACCAAGGAACGGTTCCGGGCGGAAGTGCGATCGCGAAAGGAAACGCTCGTCAACAGCCTGACCATGCCACCGGGGTTCGGTGTAGGGTACGGTGAGCAGCGTTCAAAAATTGGCGAAAGGACCGCCAGCCCGTTTTTCGGTGCCGGCATCATCGAGGAGTCAAAACTAAACTTTCGATCTTTCCCGGAAAGTGTAAGTTGGGTTAATGTGTGCCCCTAAAGAGAGGTCAGGTGAATGCGGACGCGCAGTAGTGCATCGCGATCGGGCGACGATTAAAGTGAAAGAACACTCTCCCGGCAATGTTGTCGGCTTTACCTGGAAATACTCAAAATTCCGGAGAGTTATCGTAAAGCGACCAAAGTGCACTATAAATTTTCGCACGATCGCTGCGTTATTTTTAGGCATTCGGTTGATCGTGTGTGGGTCGCACGAGGTTGTGCAACTCACGATGCACATGATACGAAATGGCTGGCCTACGAACTATAAAACACTGAGTGATCGCGCGAAAGGAAGGTGAAGGGATCGCCGATGGCCGATAAGCGTTGTGGTTATTGTGATCGTCTTGCGGCAACCGTCATCAGGCGCCTGACAGGTTCGTCGCCGATGTCGAGGTTCAAGTCACCGCGCGCGCTCTCTATCCCATTAACCGCCTCATTCGCTTGAGCCCTTTTCTTTGACGGTTTTCTCCTCCTTTGTTTGGTTCGTTTTCTTCATGTGCGTGCCCCAAACTCCGGTTGCTTCTGTCTCACATGCCGACATGTGCTTGCGTTACCGCATCTGCAGCCATTTTTGATGTCACATTTCGTTCAATCGGCCGACGATGGCGGGTGCAATGGAGCAACGCCCTGGAAACGAGGTGCCCCCGGCTCAAGACACCGCTTGATGGCAAGCTGTGTCAGGCATAATTACGCGATAAATCCTGCGTGTGTGCGCGCCAGTTTTTGGGAAAGTTTGTCCACACTGGTCCGCAGTAGGTAATGGGCGTTTTGTTTTCGGACAACCCACATAGTAAGATTGGCCCGCAGGATGGGTTGAAAACGAAATGTCGCTTGTTGTGTAACTCTCATGTTTGACATAGTTCCGTCGCTTTTGGGTGAAGTTGGGCAAATAGTCAAGGCAATATTCGAGGAAGTGCCCGAAAGCAGTACCGCAGTTCCCCATAAGTCGTTGATTATTCTGTTACTATCTCTTGTCTTCGCTTTTTTCCGTCTTTATTAAACTCGTAATAACTCGGAATTATTAATCATTTTTTTGTCTCGATTTCTTACACCGAACGCAGGGTTACAAAGACGAGATGGTATCGGAAGAGATGGGCTCTCTTGTGCCACCGGGTCTCCAGGGGAAGTCGGACATACTCTTCGGTAACCTGCACGAGCTGTACACCTTCCACAACGATATCTTCTTGAAGGACCTGGAAAACTGCATTTCCACAACCGAACTAGTCGCACTCTGCTTTGTTCAACGGGTAAGCGCCTTCGCGGCTGTCCAGCCCTTCACCACACGGTGCTGACCATTTTCGGTTTGCCCTACTTCCAGCGAGATACCTTCTTCCGGCTGTACTCGTACTACTGTCAAAACATACCCCGTTCCGAGCGTCTTCGGGAGACCCTCGTCGATACGCATCTGTTCCTGCAGGAATGCCAAAAGAAGCTCGGCCACAAGCTACCGCTCGCTGCCTACCTGCTAAAGCCTGTGCAAAGGATCACCAAATACCAATTACTTCTCAAAGATTTGCTCAAGTAAGAGAGTGCGGGAGCCGTCCGTTGCTCCACGGGCCATGGTAATAATGTACGCACTGTCCCATTTGTAGATTCAGCGACACCGGCACGTGCTCGCGGGAGCTACAGAAAGCACTGGACTGCATGCTGGTTGTACTGAAGTGTGTCAACGATTCGATGCACCAAATCGCTATTACAGGCTTTCCCGTAAGTGTCCGTTAGCTACCTGTTGTCGGGGCTGTCCAACTTATGGCTGTCTTTGTTCCCCGCTTAGGCCGATCTATCGCAACAGGGCGAACTGCTGCTCCAGGATTCGTTCCAAGTGTGGACGGAAAGCAAGAAAGACCTTCGGTTGCGGCTGAAAACGCAAAACCGGCACATTTTCCTCTACCAAAAGGCGATGCTCTTTTGCAAGCAAGGCTCCAAGACGGGGCACAACAAAAGTACCTACCAATTCAAACACTGGCTGCAGGTAGGATAGAGGGATAAAGAGTAGATGATTGATTGACGGTCCGGACCACTCACTTGCCCCGGACTTTTCCGCAGATGTCGCAGATTGGTCTGACCGAGTCAGTGCGAGGAGACTTGCGACGATTCGAAGTGTGGCTACAGGGTCGACAAGAGGTGCACACAATACAAGCGGCCACGATTGAGATTAAAAACAAATGGGTTGCCGAAATCAAACGAGTCTTGTTGAACCAGCTGGAGGAACTGAAGGGCGAAAAGATCAAGCAGTACAGCATGAATCACAAGTAAGTGTTTGGTGTTTCCAGCTTTGTGTATTCCCTGGGCAGAGCTCATCCATTGATCGATTCCTGTTCTTTGTTTTGAAGGACCCTGCGACACACTGCTTCCTGGGACACGCCACCTGCGCTACACTGTACACCGAACCGTGCACTGAGCTGTGACCAGCAGCAAGCCAACGGTGGAGGAATACTTGGTCTTGCGCAAGATGTCGTCACCCGGATAGGGCATATGAATGACGAGGGCCTGCTGAATTCTACCGTCATCTCATCGTCGTCCTCGGAGCACGACAATCAGGAGGCAAATGCGTGGAGCTCGGACTACTCCAACAGCGAGGACGAATTCACCACCGTGGAGGATAGTGTGGTGCCGGGTCACAAATTTGTATCACTAGCGGATTACTGCGCCATGGGCAACTCGGAAGTGTCCATGAAGGAATCCGATCTGGTGGAGCTACTGAAAGTAGGATGTGCTGGCTGGTGGTTTGTTAAAGTGATCGGTAAGACGGACGTTACACTCTGCTCCAAGTTACGCCAGTAAGTTAATGCCTCGTGTTGGTATCTTTGCAGCAACCGGTCTTGAAGGCTGGGCACCGGCAGCCTATCTCGAACCAACTAACCGTAAAAACTCGCGCATACGAAGTGCCCGCAGCCAAGACAAGCTGAACGATCACTAGACATAGCGACAAGCGTGTCGGCGGTAACCACTCCCCCTGGCCAAAGTGTATAGTGTTTGTATTAAATGTGTGTTAACCTTTCGTGCAGGTGATAATATTCGAATCAGAAATAATCAAATAAGTGACAATATGTCCCCTTACGGAAAGTGCTTCGCAAAGTTCCATGATTATGTAGCAAATCTCAGCCGTACCGCGTACTGTATAACTGAATAATATGATCGAATGAATATGTAAGCGTAATGAGATTGACCACGTTCTCACTCGAGTAGTTTCGCTTGACTCCTATTGTACGACACTTTCTACTACCGTAAGACTCGGACTCGGATAATGCTGCAAATATTGTTGGATATTTATTTTTTATTTATTAAGCATCTAGCAGTGCCGCTCGGTTTCCACCGGGACCTCTCAAAACATTCTTTCAATGCAATGTTTTCTTGCGACCCACAACTTTTTTCGGATCACTCTTCGAATAAAGTAGCACCGATTGCATGGGTAACGCTTGGTGAACTTGCTATCGATAGTTCCGGTTATGATTTGACACGGAATCACTGTGCCGGTCACAGACATTCTTGTGTTATCCATGTTAGATACATTGAAAAACACCGCTTTTGCGCCGCTTCCTCTACTACGCTTGTGCGCTGCTTCCTGTTCGGTGCCGTTGGTAGCTTAACGCTTAAGAAGTTGAAGAACGTGTTGGACCGAGAATACCGGGAGTTTGCTTCTGATTGTTTCACAGTAACAGTGGTATCAAACATACTTCACAATAGGAGGCCATCAATTGCTTCGGAGTACTGATCATATCACAAATACATTCACAGATATATCGTTCTTCGTGGTATTGTTTCTCCTACTGTTTCGATAGTTTACGTGCAATATTATCCCCTTGTTTTGTTTTGGTGTATAAAACTGCTCAATTTTGTTATCTTTTAAACAACTTCGGACCGAAAAACAACATCCGAAACATTGGAACTAATGAAATAAATCAACCAGTACGATTAATTTCGTAAAACTTACATTAATTCCCTGCGTCAGGCTCAATCATGTCAATCATTGTAGTTTTGAAAGAAACGGTACGTACGGTAAGACCGTGTAAGTAAAGCAGACAAATGATAAGGACTTAGTAACGTTGATAACGAGTCAATAACCGTTTTTGTTTGGATCTTCATTCAAATTGTTGACGTTTGCCGAATGAGTGCCTGGGTGCGCGGGTGCCCGGGTGAGTGCCTGGCTGGCTGTCAAAACGTGTTTTGCATGCCGTAACGGGTTCAGTTTGTTTTGCTATTCATCGTCACCACGTACGGAAAAGTAGCCCTTCTGCTATTCTAATCAACGTTCTGAAAGCTCTGTTCATATTCACAGTGTTATTGACCCATTTCGAACGACACCGAACAGAGTTCCCCTAGGCGGGCAACCTCGCATCGTTTTTAATTGGACCCGAAAATTGATTGCAAAAAGGTGTGCCACCATCGACGATCAATCCACCGAACGAGCCGCAGTGTGAAAACGATCAATCCGTTCTACCCCCCACCCAGGAATCCCTCCGTCGGTGCAGTATGATGTTCGGTTAATTGCGGGCGGCCCTGAACGGAACAGCGTCACTGTTCGTGGCATTGCATTGTTTCGTCTGGGCATTCGACTCGATTTGTTTGGATATCTTGCGCTCTTGCGGGGTTTGCTGGATCTGTCATCCGTCGGATCTGCATCGAAAAGGGCTACTGCGAAGCGTTCAGGTAATAGAATGCTTTCCAATTGAAAGAA
The DNA here is from genome assembly GCF_943735745.2 of Anopheles bellator. NCBI lineage: Eukaryota > Metazoa > Arthropoda > Insecta > Diptera > Culicidae > Anopheles > Anopheles bellator. The sequence continues at coordinate 55,692,230 of NC_071285.1, read as the reverse complement.
TACATGGGAAAAGTATAAAAATTGGAAGAAACCGATAAAGTCAACGAATAGTTAGTTGTGAGCGTAGTAGGCCAGCTATGAGCGAATGTGTGTATGGCCTTCTATGACCGGGCTTCAAATTTTTGTTCTATTACTTTCAGCAGTAGAGTACACGTCAAAATGGAGGAAAGACGGGTCGCGGATTACTTTGTAGTGGCCGGAATGTCGGAAAATCCCAAACTGCTGAAGGAGAACATATTTAACGACTCGTCACACCTGCGATCGGCCAGCTCAATCGATCCCATAACAGACATCGGAGTGTACTTTCCGTCGCTGGGTGAACAAATCCCGGCCGACTATGAAGTGCTCGAGAACACACCGACCGGGTTGCTGGCCGATCTGAACTATGGTTCCGTCCGTACGACGGCCTGTTTTATCTACTACCGCCGGGGGAAGGATAAACCGCCGCTGGTTGATATCGGTGTTATGTACGAAGGAGCCGAACGCATTATGGCGGACGCAAGTATGGTTCTGAGCACTCCCGGCGATCGGGTGGCCAATGTGAACAATTCGTCCGCCAAAACATTTCTCACATTTCGGCGCGCCCCTACGAATATGCCTTGCAACGAACTCGTCGTCACCGATCTGTGCGTCGTAGTGCCGTCCAAAGGGGAGAAACCACCGCATGCCTTTTGCATGATCCACAAAACGCTCAACAAGGGCCTGATGGGCAGTGATGTGTTTCTGTGCTACAAAAAATCAGTGAACCGCCCCAAGCTGATCAGTTACGAGCCGGAAATTCTACACCGCTACCCGACCGTCGATCACAAGGATTTCCCGCTCACCCTGTGCCACAGTGTACCGTTGTTTTGCTTGCCGATGGGCACGACGCTGGAAACTTGGCCACACGTACCGGGAGGTGATGGCAAGGTAAGCAACCGGTCGTTAGGCCGCCATCTAACTAACTAAGGCATCGAACGCACTCGGTATTGCAGATGAAACGGAAACCGATTCAGCCGATCTTTAGCACTTTCGTGCTCACCGTCAACGATGGCACGTACAAAGTTTACGGTTCAGCCCTAACGTTCTACGAGGACTTCGAGTGAGTGGCGGAAAGTTTCTCAAAAATGCTGTAAACTTCATAACTCTCGTTCGTTACAGTGAAAACAACCTGAATACTCAGCAAAAGGAACTGCTTGAGTGGACTGCGGAGTCGCCGAAAACTCATTCGCTTCACGTCAATAAGTCCATTTGCCTGCTGTCGCGATGGCCATTCGGGGATACATTTGAGAAATGGCTCCAGTTTTTACATGTAAGCCCCGTTTCCGCACGTGCGGGCTGTACAAAGTGCGTTAACTTTCGTTTTCCTTTCTCTTGTAGCAACTTTCCATCGGCGACGAAAATTTGCCAGTTCCCATCGAACGGTACATCACACACCTGCTCGACGAGGTGCCTTTCCCGTCACCGAGCATCCTACTGCAGCTGTCGACGTTGAGTAACAATCGCATTTTGCTCACCCTTCCGGAAGATTCACCACTCCCGCGAAGTGGGGCCGGATTTCGTCAGCTGCTCTCCAACTTGGGCCCCGACAACTGTCTGCACGTACTGCTGTTGGTCCTGACGGAGCAGAAACTGCTCATCCACTCGCTGAGACCGGCCATTCTGACGGCCGTCGCAGAAGCGGTATCGTCGTTTTTGTTTCCCTTCCGATGGCAATGCCCGTACATACCGCTGTGTCCGCTGGGTCTGGCCGAAGTGCTACACGCACCGTTGCCGTATCTGATTGGTGTAGATTCCCGATTCTTCGAACTCTACGAGCCCCCGAATGACGTGACGTGCGTCGATCTCGATACGAACAACATCAGCCTGTGTGACTCGCAAAAGCATCTGACGACGAAGCTGCTTCCGAAGCGGGCAGCGCGCACCTTGCGCCAAACCTTGCGTAACCTGGACGAGTTGGGCCAGGGCAATGGGTCCGATTCGAGCAACAGCTTGGATCGGGATCTGAAGAAGAGAAAGCGTGAGCAAAACCTCGAACAGCGCATCCAGGAAGCGTTCCTGCAGTTCATGGCGTCCATCCTGAAAGGCTACCGCGACTATCTGGTACCGATCTCGAAAGCTCCCACTGTAGGGGCCACCGATCCGACCGCCCTGTTTCGCATGGAAGCGTTCCTACGATCACGCGACAAAGCACATCACAAATTTTTCCAGCTGCTCATGAAAACGCAAATGTTCATTCGGTTCATCGAGGAACGCTCGTTCGTGTCCGATGGTGACCACAATTTGGCCTTTTTCGACGAGTGCACCGAAAAAATAAGCGCCTACGAGGACACTTCGGCGGAAGTGAAACTGATCGAGTGGGACGCCGGGCAGAGCAGTGAGACGACAAAATTTGTCTTGCCACCCGAGTGTCAACCGGAGCTGATGTCGCAGCAAAGCTATCGCTACAGTTCCTTCGTGCTGGACTCCATGCTGCTCAAGCAGTCGCGCCGCAGCATGCTGTCTAAAGTGCTGCATCAACAGCAGCATCATGGCGCACTGGCCCCGGGCTCACCGATGGCACGGAGAACGAAGCACGAAATTAAAACCGCTCAAAAACTGGCCCGCAAACAGCAGGCGCACCCGGAGCTTTGGGCCAAGCACCTGCTCGCCACATGCTACTCCATCTACTTTATTGCACTTCCTAGCCTCATATCGGAGAGTAGTGGCCGCGAGCACGACGTGCTGAAGGCGGCCTACGATTTGCTCAGCAAAGCCTCGAAACTGAAGGTCCAGTGCGATGAGGTGTGCTACCGCATCATGATGCAGCTCTGCGGGATGCACAACCTGCCCGTGCTGGCCGTACGGTTGCACTACCTAATGAAACGGTCCGGTATCCAACCGAACGCCCTCACGTACGGTGTGTACAATCGCTGCGTGCTGGAAGCGCAGTGGCCGGCAAACTCTATGCTTTCATCGCAGGTCCGATGGAACCGTCTACGCAACATCATTCTGGGAGCGGCCCAGTTCAAGCGTGCCGGAATGAAATTCGCCGATCGACGGCGTCGTTCGTTATCGCAGGAAAACAATTTGGGCAGCACACTGGAGTCGGTGAACGGCACCTCACGTACCAGTCTCGATTCGGGCTACTCCCAGGCAGAGCCCGCCCAGGCTACCACCGCCAGTCCCGGACTGGATTTCACTGCATTTGACAAGCTTCGTGGGCGGTTGGGGGCCATCGTGCGGCACACTACGTCGGGTGCCCATCAAGAGCGCACATCCGATGTGCTGTCCAGTGCCGGTCTGCTGATCAGTGGCGATGGGCCGCATCATCACCACCATCCGAAGGCATCGAAGTCTACTTACAAATCACCGCCCCCAAAGAACTCGTGCGACTTGAGTCCGCGCATGCTGGCAAGGGCCGACAGTTTTGCGGGCGACTCCAAATTTGTCGATAAGCTGCAGAGACAAAATTCTGTCGCCGTCGCCGCTGCCGGGGGCGATGGAATGAAAGCAAAGCGTGCCCTCGATTTCCACGAGACTGAAAACAGCTCCCAGGAGGAACTGGATGACACGAAAGGAAACACGAAATCAAGCCCAACCAAGTGAGTATCGAACGCGAGTGATCACCCCGCGGCTCGGTTGATGTTTAATGGGTATTGAATGTTTGTACAGGATATCTCCTAGGACAGTGGTTACACAAGACGATCCGCTGGGAGCGCTGAATGATGAAGTGATCAACGAGGCTGGACAACCGCAACCGTCAGCGGTGGCCACCGATACAGAATGCCTTTCTCGTCAGCTGAACAGCAACGACACGATCTACACGGATCAACCCATTCTTTTCAAAGGACAACGATCGGCAACGTTCGACGATTCGCTGCAACTCAACAAAAGCATGCAGCGCTCGGAAACGATGCCCTCAACGACGGCGGCGAACGCATCGCCGGCTTCGTCCGGCTTTGCCTCCCTTGGGTCGACGCTAAAGTTCAACTTTGGGTGAGTGTGGCCCTTTTGTTCATTGCATGCTGTACCGATTCTAACTCGCTCCGTTCCATCATCGTAAAAGCTAGTCCCTTGCTGTGCCGTATGATTTTATGTCCTTACTTATTTTGTTCCCATTTGTTCTTGCATCTTAAACCGTTATTGAACGTTATGTTGTGGTTAGCCGTTACTCACCTGCACGTATGTCCATGAAAAAAGACTTGAAGTCGTTGTCGTCCAACATGATAGAGAACATTTCCAACATAAGGTAAGTGTCCAGTGTTTTGTGCAAGCTGTGTTTTGTTTCGTGTCGTTTCTAAATACATTGTCGCACGCTGTCAGCTCTCTGGACCGCTGGGTCTGCATTTTTTGGGAACCCTACGTCGCAAACACCAACTCAATTTTGTTTCGTTTCGTTGTTTTCCGTAGCCCAAGTTTCACGGGCAAAAAATCGAACGAGATTTTTCAGGGCGGGCTGAGCAGCATAAAAAATGCGGCCACCTCGGTGGCCAAGAAGTTGGACGAAATCAAAGAAGCCATATCGGCGAACACAACGCCCGTGAAGTCAACCGGTTTCAACAGTAGCGGAACGCAACCGGACCGTGATGGGCACGGGTCGGAAAATGACCTCCTGCAACACGACGATTCGATGGGCAGCGGCGGTGGCACACTGAACGGTTCCCGTTCGCGGCGTGTGTCCAGTGAGTTCGATCTGTGGGGCCGTTTCAGTGAATCGCGCAAGTCTAGCTACAACAATCTTGTGCCGTTGGGAGAAAACACTGCCTCTACCGGTAGCTTGAACGTGTATCCGATGCTGCCGGACAACGTGTACCCGTCGGTGACCGATGTAAGAGGACACCGCATTTTCCACCGGGAGAGAGACGAATATACATTCTGTTACCATATTTGCAGATTTCGGAGAACAATGGCGCAGACTACGTGATTCAAATTACGTCCTGTTCGCAGTGTCACAACTGTTCGGTACTGCTGTACGATGAAGACGTGATGGCGGGTTGGTCGGCCGAAGATTCCAATCTCAACACCACCTGTCATGCTTGCAATAAAGTGACAGTGCCATTCCTGAACGTGCAAGTGATCCTCGACAGCCAGCAGCCGGAGGAATCGCAGCAACCTACGACCACAGGCGCAGCACCACAGGACGTTATCAGTGTGCCATACTTGAATCCGCTTGTGCTGCGCAAAGAGTTGGAAAACGTCCTCAGTCAGGAGGGCGATATGGCGCTCACGAACGGAACCTTCGTCGAGGAGCATCCCATCATCTACTGGAACTTGGTGTGGTTCATGGAGCGGATAGACGTCTCCACCCACTTGCCGAGTCTTGTGCAGTCAAAACAGGTTAGCGTGGAATTGTATGCGATAAGTTTGGCCATCGGCATTTACTCTTTTTCCCTTTACCTTGGCAGGAGGATGAGAAGGCCGATCCGCTAAGTATGCTGAAAACCGTTGTCGTCTACTGTTTGTGGGACAACCCACGGCTGCACTCTGAGGCCGGGCCGGCCATGTACATGCTCTGGCGACAGAATCAACCGGACAGTACGTTGCTGAAAGCGTTACTCACCGATCAAACGTCCATCAACCGAACGTTAGTATCACAATGTCGTCGTTCCCGTTCCTGCCGACACCGGTCTGATTTCATTTATCTACCTTTTAGTGTGATGCAACAAGTAATCGCGTCGATACGTTGTAACGATTTGCTGACTCCCGTCAAACGGCTGGCCAACGAAAGGCAGAAGCTCAAACATCGGGGCGTCGATCGAACACACTCGATCTACCGTGACATGCTGTTCCTGGCGATCGTGGAGATCGGTCGGGCCGACGTCGATCTGATTTCATTCCACCGCGAGTATGCGGCCGTTTTCGATAAGCTCGAGCTCGACAAGGTCGACACGTACTACCGAACGCAAGACCTGCCGCCATCGACAACGGCCATCTTCTGCCGGGCGTACTTTAAACCGCTGGTACTACCCTGACGACCGCTGCCGGTAGTTAAGAATCCCCCGGCGTATCACAGATGTTCCGTGAGACAACGGTGCCGCGATCGGACGGTCTCATTCGTGGCGGAACACAGAGAAACGGTCGAATGCTGCGCGGACTAGGGACACCGGGCGGGGCCCAGACTACTTACCGAGCGACACGGGAGTGCGGGAGGCGATTTCGATGCCAGACTCGAAGCAAAAACGCGGCTATCGTCGACCGTCATGTATTTCTGCACCATCCGTTTTATTATTGCATTTGTTTTTCTTCAAATCATCCTTCTTTTACATACTGATTTAGAAATAAACTGCTTACGGCACGTGGTGTTAATGCCTGTCGACGAGGAACAGTTAGTTCCCTTCAAAATATCATTCATTTACATTACAAAATCATCAGAGATTTATTAGGATATTTTAGAAAAATACCCACTGTTCATCCGGCACGCTGAGTATCCGGCTTGAGATGCGAGTTGGAATTGATTACAATTAACTATAAACTTCCGCACCGAAGCGATCAATAAAGAGATTCTTGTTTCGAAGCAATTTCTGGGCACACTTGTCGGGGTTTTCCGTAATGTGGTTCAATATGTAATCTTCTATACAATAAAAACGAATCGGCGTCCGTCCGTCCATCGGTGCTTGAATTGCACGCCAAATCGTACCTCGTACTGTTATTTTTGCGAAACTTGGATAATTTTTTTTTTCGATCGGTTTGATTATTTTTGGCCGCACACGGTGTCGGCATGCTCCCACTGTCCGCGAAAGAATCTTTCGGTTCCAATCCGGACGATTTTGCGACCACGATTGTAACAGGAACTCATGTCAGATAAAGAGGTAGCGGATCAGCCTGATCGAAGGGGAAATGATCGTTATCGCCGAACACCATCCGTCTCTTTCGTTTCACAGAATCCATATCGCATCGTAGGATGCAGCCGATCGGAGTCTCAAAGAGGGGAAGTGTGAGTTATCTATCTCTCTCGATCCACAGCGATTGGCGATCCTCCATTAGTGGCTTCCTTTTTCCGCCAGCCGGTGGCGTAGTTAACCCACAGATGCCAATTAGTTTGCTAGACTAATTTTTTTCGATAATTGATTAATTAATTGATATCGATCAATTATCTGAAGTTTTTTTAAGTTAACTAGTTGTAAGATGTTTTTAGTTATTAGTTAGAAGTACGATAAAATGACTCAATGCCACATGGCATAACATGTAATTTAAATAGATTTTAATCGAAATATTTTCATTTCAATCATTTTGATACCTTAGAATTATTAAATAGCTGCAATCCCAATGTGGAATATCTGTGTACTCTTATGTAACCAAGCATTTATGTACAGCAAAGATCCGAAAAAACCTTAAAAAAAATTCATATCGATCGGTTCGATTGTTTTTGGTCCGAGACCGGTCGAGATGCGTTCATTTTCGGCGAAATCGGCACGAGCCGGACGGTTCTGCACCGGTGATTGTACCAGGAGCTCATGTGAAATCAGAGGTAGCAGATCGGGATCGATTAGGGGGAAAAGCGTGCGGTTATCGCGAAACATCATCCGTCCCTCTCGATCCACCGTGCTTAGCTTCGGTTTCTGCTAGCCAGTGGAATAGTTAACCCACAGATGCGCATTATGTTTCCCGAGTTAAGTTAATTTCTATTAATAATAATTAATAATTAATAAATTAATAAAATTTTATTCTTTCTGAGCGGTTTTGCGCCGACGATTGTCACAGGAACTCGTGCCAGATCAGAAGTAACACATCGGGACCTTTTTTGCGAGGTTTTCTCTGCTTTATACGTCTTATAAATCCCACCTTGGAACCGGTTTTCTCAATAAGATCGTTCTTCAGCGGGGGGAATTCCTTTTCGGGCTCCTTTCGGGTTTTATTGAAACAAACTGTTCACACGCTTGCCGTTCAATTGTACCCGTAGCAGAATGCTTCCCTTGTAGCCCTCCAAGAACCTCTTCATTTTCGGATCGACGGCCAAGCGAATGAGCGTAGTGTTGCCAGTGTTTACGGGCCCGCTAACCCCCGGCATCGGAACATCCCGCAGCGGGTCCTCAAACCGCACATCGTTGCTCCGCAGCCAGTCCAGATACTTGGCCACATCCGTGTAGCCCACGTAGCTTCGCGAGTCACAGATTCCGGAGTTTTGGACATCTACCGCCGAGAACGAAGTGAGTCCCCGCAGAAACCAATAGCCGCCCGATTTGAAGAACATTCCGCCACCGCTATCACCGTTACAGCTGGAGGTTCCGTTGCGGCTCCCGCCGCAGAACACCTTCGTCGTTAGCACCTGGCTGAACAGCTCCCGATTGCTCTGCAGGCAATCGTCCGCACTCACGACCGGAATCTTTGCTTCGCGCAGTTCCGCCGACGTCGACTCCTTTTCGGTCCATCCCCAGCCGACCACCGACCCGTAGGACCCTACCAGTTGCCCAATGTCCTGATCGATCGAACGGATACAGGCGGGTTGCACGTAATCGTTGAACACGAACTGGGTCTGCATTCGCAGGAGAGCAATGTCGTCGGTGAAGTAGAGCGCACTAGCGCCATCCGGTGCCACGATATCAAACACGCGGTTCTCTTGGGCGGTGCTGCTGCGAACGTCCAGGTCAAACACACCCGCCCGAACGATCAACCGATTGCCGGAAATCGGTCGCTGATTCTCCACCACACAGTGGTAAGCTGTAATTGCACGATAAGGATTAATACACACCACGATCACGGCTTAGATCGCTCACCGGTCAATACGGTGTCCTTGTTGATGATCGTAGCGCCACACTTGTACACGGTGTTTCGAAGTGATTCACGGTGAAAGATGGCCACGTGCCACGGCCAGATGCCGGGTGAAGATGCTTCGCCGCCAAAGATGAGCCCCTGTTTTAGCACTTGCATCTGCCCGCAGCTCTGGGCGGTACCGAAATTGATCGCACAGGCAAGTAACACGGCGGATCCCAGGACAATGGCACCCATCTCGGCGAACTGTTTGGGCGCGATTTACAGGAGACGATCACCATCAAGCTGGAAGCTGAGTAGTAATTGAAGACTGAGATCTGTGATGTCATTTGCTCAATGCGGAATACCTGCGTTGTGGAAACGATCAACGGTAATACGTAACCTAGGACACACTTACACATAAGTTTGCAGGTTCACCAACATCTTCACCGTTCTAACGAATCCGGTCCTGCTACTTATCAGCTGTTTGAGAACGCTTGCCGATCGCTGACGACGGATGACGACACGCACACAGACCGTTGCAGGATTCCGGTTTGCGGACCGATTACTCCCGCCCTAATGTAAACGCACGCCGACGGGAATTCCCTCATCCCCTATCTGGGCAATAATTGGGATTTCAAAAATACCCCCACGGGTCGAATCCACCGTGAGCAATGGACGAATCGCTATCATATTCGTCTCAGAGTTTGTTTATTTCTATTTTCAAACGGATTGCTGCTGCACCACCACCAGTAAGAAACATATTCCAAAGCTCACGCCAAACTGCACCTCAAAAGCACGCTGTTCTCGATCGAACCAGAAGTGTCCTCCTTCAGGGGACAGTCGTAGAAGTAGATCAAATCGGCATCCCACTTGCTGAACCCAATGTAGTCCGCCGGAATGGCGTTCTGGTTGTCGCTGTACTCGAAAAACGGCCGACGTTCGCCGTCCTTCGTGAGCTGGACGCGCCCACTGTCGAACACCTCCATCCGGAACACCAACGGCCGGGACCGGGACAGCAGTTTCGGTGTTGGCGTTTCCTTCAGCAGCACATTTTCCAGCAGCTTATTCCGGGCACGTGTCTGCCGGCGGGCCACGGTCTGCGTGTTGGCCCACCCGCTGATCACCAGCTCGATCACGGTTTCATCGTACGGGAACAGTGATCTCCCGAAGCGGATGTGCCCATCGTTCTTACCGAGGATGCCGAGCCGGAAGTAGCGAGAGTTATGCGTGTGCCCCACGTTTCGGAAGCCGTTGGTGGCGAAGTATTCCAGCGTGTCGTTGTAGCTGGGGACTTGATCGAACTGGAGACACCCCTTGATCGCTGCGAACCCAGAACCCAGGGGCGGGATAGTAAGGAGTTGACCGTTCTGTTGCAAACACTGCTATGCTTTTCTTACCATCAAACGGATTGTTGAAGGAAGTGGCCGAATCACCGGACCCGACCAACAGACTGATAACTGCAATCCACACCGAAGCCGCGATCATGTCTGCCTTCTGCGTGATTGACATGTTGACTAACGGCCTGGTCGCAGTTTGGATTTTCGCGAATCCCGTCGATCGCGCCTGCTACACAACCTGTTCTTGTTTACTCTCCACCACAATTTTATTGTAGAACCAATACAGTGACAATGCGGCGGGGCGCACGCAAGTTACCTTTCCGAGATGTGGAAAGTATTGACCGAACAGTTAAGTGAAAATATTATAACGAAAAGGTTTTCTCTATCTTACTATACTTACAAACTACTTTACAGGGGCAAAGTTTGATAACGGGTAGTTGAGTTTACTCTGTGATTTACTCTTACGCACGAGACTCTTATCTTGCACATCGATAACGATGTTGGAGGAGGCTGTGTTGAGGATCTGTTTGGATATACTTAAGACCTCCCATTTCAGAGAGCGACTGTGATAAAACAAGTAATTTGGTTGTTTGTTGCTCAAATATTTACCCAGAACTCCCCATTTCTCAGAGAAGCTGCTGAGTAAAATACTTTATTAAATCACCAAGATAGTTTTACAGGAAACTCACAAGCATTGGATCGCCTACAATCCGAATAAACTGATACCGGTCTCTACAGCGGGCAGTCGTAGAAGACAATCAAATCGCGATCCCATCTGGTGAATCCCAAGAACAGGGGTGCTACATGGTGATCATCTCCAAACTGAAGGAATGCTTCCTTTTCGTTGTCCTTCGAGACACGCACCAGCCCGTTCGCAAACACCTCCACTGTGATCATGGTGGGCCGGAACTGGGACAAAAGTCCTCGAGTAAGTACCTCACCCAGCTGCACCGTATTTGCCTTGTTTGCCGTGTTCCTGCGCTGCCGTCTGCCAACGCTTTTCGTGTTGGCCCATCCCGATATTACTAAAAATGGTTGACACGCAATGAACCGGGCCGCTGGGAGGTGCCTAATAAGTTTCCGTCGCTTACCAATTTCAATAACATCCCGTTCGAATGGATACTGCGAAGGACCGTACCGTATGATCCCATCGTTGGGTCCCACGATACCGACTTTGAAGGAAATCGAGTTACTTTTGATGCCCACGTTACGGAGGCTAGAAACGGGCAAATATTGGACAGGCCCATCGTAATCCTGTACATTATCGTACTGCCGGCAGCCTCTGATAGCTGCAAAATACCCGGTTCAAACTCAGCAACGGCACTCTGGCTCAAAAGGACAATTGTACTCACCATCAAACGAGTTATTATGGAGTGTAGCCGTTGCTTCCACGTGGAAGACGCTGAACAAAATAGATACCAAAACGGCCACGTAAGACTTCATTTCGATAGCTTCTACACTTTGGACTGTCCCGAGAACGATTGTGGTTTTGTACGCTGCCCGGCGTGATATTTATATCAAATTCAATTGCACGATGATAACAAGTGCAACTATCCCGAGATAGCTTTAATAGCTTATTACAATAGTGATAGTGATGATTTGTACGATGTGTATTCTTGTCGTAAAACGATAAGCAAGGATATGGTTTCGTGGAAATCGTGCTCTCGTGCTACGCTGGGGCACACTCTGTAACGTAATCGTAAATATTGAAATAATTTAAATACTATGGCCTGTTTGTTTGAATCGGAAAGGGAGAACACTTGTATGCCCCAATAACACGTGCCTTAGAAGGTAGTATTCGAGTAGCGTGCGCCTAAATAATAGTCAATCAATGGGAGAAGTTTTTGTACTCTAGCTAAGAATTGTAGCTAAGAATAGAATAACTTATTGCATTTTTCACATGGACTCTACTAATTGCAGTGATTGATATCGAGCCTTGATAACGGGTATACTATCTCCAAAAGAAAACCCCCGTTCTGTTATTCCCGAGACACTTATCTTGTACATTGTGTTATGAATATTGATAAGGACAACAAGACAACACAGCATACAACTTTAGTACGTTAGTACGTTTATATGCAAATTCAATTTTATTTTTTTTAATTTGTTTACTTCTCCCTTGAATCGTTTCAAAATTACATCTAAACAAAATATTTTGCAAGCATCACTTACATCGAACGGGGTACCACGGACACGGTAAGCAGTCAATCAGCTCCAGATTCGTGTACTTGTGCGTATAACTTCTCGAAGAAAAGGTTCGTATCCAACCGATGAAGGGGTACTAGCTCTACAAAGTAACGTATTGAACGGCAAGGGCACCTTAGGTGGTGCCCCGTCCCGAGGTATGTCTGTTTGCGGTTCCGCTGCACCAGGCACCTAGAAGACCGTAATCCGGGAACCGATTTACACGCGGCGAACCAGCTTCGGCCGCTTGCCATTCGTTTTGCTCTAAACACTACTGTTAGTATACATTTGCCGCGCGTAGCTACTGCACGTGTGCACTACTTGTATAGTGCCTGCCACGGAGTCGTGGAATCACGCGAACTGCTAGAGAGATTATTGATGAGCTGTAGCAGAAGCCCACTTAAGCCCGCTAGCTGACTGACGGGCATGGTTCTAATCGCTAAGTTTGGACTTTTTTGCCGTGCTGCCGCCCGGTGGCTCCGCTGGCGGCGAATCTTCAACGGATCCGAGCGACAATGGCACAGCGGAACTTGGCGCCACCGTTGCGAGCGGTTCCCCTTCCGTGAGCGGTAGCCCGCGCTTCAGGATGGCCGTGCGAGGTTTTATGTTGCACTGTTTAATGGCGGTCGTGCTAGCGGTGGCCGCGTTGGCAGCGGACGGAGCGCCGAAGCTGAGCTGATTGATGTTGGCCAACAGTTCGCGGTTTTTCGTCTCCGACTCTTCCAACCTCCGGCGCAACTCCTTCATCTCCGTGTGCAGCCGCTTCAGCATGTGGCGCATGCTGCGTGCCTCCGCTTTGTAGCTGCCCATCGTGCGCTGCATCTGCGTGATGTCGTTGCGCATTTTGCGAGCCTTCTTATCAATAGACATCGCCGCCTGATTGAGGCTGCCAACATCACACCCACTCCGGTAGTACCCGGAGGTGGCGGCCGAAGCCACCGTGGCGCTCGAAGGAGTCGTAGACCGTGCGACCGTCGATGTGGAGCTCTGCGCGAGCGTCGGTATGATTTCGCACGGAATGAAAACATCGTTGTGCAGCAACACGGCCGAAGGGAACGGGGCGTTCGTGCCCTGTATGGTGGCCACCTGGTGATGGTGCGGGAATGGTACCTCCACGTACTTCTTCAACCGATGCGCAATGTTTTCATCGAAGTGTTCTATCGCCATCGACGATATGTCGCGCAGTTCCTGCAGGATCTCGTGGGCCCGCAAGGGGCGCGTGGTGTTCTCGATCAGCCGCAAAATCGTGAGAACTTCGTCAATCACCTTGCCCGGGATGAAACAGCACAGCTCCTTATCAATGTACTTTGAATACGTCATTGAGAGCATGGAAATCCGCGTCTCTATGCAGGTGAGTATATCCGAGTGTTTGGCCAGCGGATGGTTCCGGCGTTCCGATTCGCGCCTCGGAAGCTGCGATTTGATCGTCTTCAGGTGCATATTGTGCCGGCGGACCATCTTGTTGAAGCCACGATTCAACAGTGACTGGCAGATACGATCGAGCGTACGGCAAACCTGAAAAAACGGCATCAAAGGTGATGGCCACGGCAAACGCAAACGATGGGGCCCGTTCGGGCGCTCTGACTCACGCTGCGCTTCTTGGCGATTTCGTCGTACGGCAGAAACTCCAGCACTTGTTCGATCATGCAGTCGGGAAGGTCGAGAAACTTCATCTCCGACCGGTACGGCGTTCCACCATCCGAACCGCTGGCCATCGTTCCCTGCCGAAGGTTGTTTTACTATCCCGAGCTCAACTTTTCCACCACGGATGCAAACACGGCGCACTTCAACGGAGGGGAGACGAAAAACAACAAGCGTCGACCGTTTGACAGCTGTCACTTTGAGTAGCGACTGTGTAGGGGTGTGTTGCACAGTGGGAAATTTCTATCCGATAGGTGGACATATTTGAGTTTAGGAAGACTGCGAACCTTTTTCAACATTTTTGATTTCTTCATATGTGTTTTGATTAAATTCAGCATCTTATGTGTAATACACGCGTCCAAGTATAATAAATAACGTTTTTCCCAGATGGTTTCGGACATTTATTCTTTTCTAGCATAAAGTTAAAGAAAACGAAATACAGTTAAACGAGCACAGTGTTTCGGACATTTATTCCATTTTACCATGATGTCTCATGATTTATTGCTTTTAGTTCTTTAGTTCGTGACCGTTCTTTAATTGAACACCGATGAGCATAATTCGCCTTACGGAACGATGCTGAAAGATTACCATCGAAACCGGTGATGATGCACCGGTGAAATCAATCAATATATACTCTTAATGCGTCGAGCTTAATGGCTTGTGTCCTTATCGGTGGGATGTGCTTTAAAACCCCCCATCAAGTATGCGCGATAAGAGAACGTGTTTTCCGTTGCGGAGCGATATAATTGTCACGTTATCTTGCTATCAACTCCTCTGACTCATATCGGATACCGGTAGTTCGCTTATGTTTAGAACATTGGCCGGCCGTAAACGAATGTTCTATCCGATGGATCGATCATGAAATGAAATAGCGCGCGGTGTGGTTCACATTCCTCTGTATTTCCAGTCAGTTGCCGGACAGATCCTTTCGTTTAAAACACTACATAAGCAAAAAACGAGCATAAGATTTTCACGTACAACAAATCAAAGTCAATAGAATACGTCAGATTCTTGGTTGTTTGTGGGTCGACTAAGGATAAAGTGTATGAGATTAGCCTTGTTCCCGGCAGCGCTGCCTTACGGCGCAAGCCAAAATACTTCTCAATGCGGTTATGCCTGTTGTAACACGCAGTCGGTCGATGTCGCATGTCCACGGGTCCGCCACGGGCCGGTACGATTCGCCTCGGCTAGCCGGACCGGGGGACCGATGGTAGCTGCTGATCCACGGATAGTATGCCGAACAAGCGGCCGGTGAACGGAAGGAGCACGGAACAGTTGAAGTACCACTGCAGCAAGAATATTACAAACAGGAACACATCTGCCGGAGAAGAGGCAGCGCAAGGGTTAGAACGGGGAAGCCGATCTTAGGCACGGCGCCGGCGAACACAAACAGTTACTCACGGATTGTGACACGCTCCCAACTTTCCACCATGTACAGCTCCGTTATCATCAAGTATCGGAACCACCAGTACGACCAGAAACTCAAAACCTTGTCCAGTAGCTGCATCATGCTGGTTGGGCCGGGCAATCGGGGCGGATATCGTGGACAGTTCCTGACCAACTTTACAAGTGGTACTCCCGACCGACGAACGAAATGCAAACCAAAAGCAGAGCTCGGCGCCGATCAGCGATTGACAGTTCGAACTTCCAAAACAATCGCAACATGCGATCGCATCACGGCTTTGGTTACTATTTAATTACTGTTTTGTATTATTTAAATTATTTTTATTCCAATTTCAACGTCTGGCCACACATAACTGTATAAAAAGAACAAAACCGCTTGGAATTCTACTCGTCGTTACCGGAACTGTTTCAATCGGTTCACTATCGCCACCTTGGGCGGCAAGCTGGCTGTCACTTTTGACAGCCGCAGACGACAAAAAAGCATTTTTTGGTTCGGGATCATGCTTTCATAGTGAAGAAAGGGCTCCTAAACGGCGTAAACTTTATCGTTCCAAATAAAGAGATTGTGTTGTGCGCCTAAATAAAGCTCGGACGATTCCGCACATCGAACTACCCAAGCCTCGTCCCGATTGTGTTACCCCTCCCGGCACGCACAATGGCAACGCAAACGGAATCGTCGGCGGCCGGCAAAGCGAAGGAGAAAAAAAGTCAAGAAGAAATTTACGCCGAGTTCCAGCAGCTGCGAAATCAACAGCGCAATCTGGTGAATAATCTTAACACGATCGACATGGACCTCAAAGAGCACAAGTAGGTGGCGAAGTGAATGATGCACCGGTAACGAGTTTATGCGGTGGCAACCTGTTGGTACCGGATTTACTACCTGTTCCGCTTTCAGAACGGTCATCGATACACTGAAAACAGTGGACGCCAGCCGGAAGTGTTTCCGGCTGATAGGCGGCGTGCTGGTGGAACAAACGGTTGGGGTCGTTCTTCCACAGTTGGAACAAAACCGCACCCAGCTGGAGAAGCTGATCGAGGAGGGCAAAGAGCAAATCACGAAGAAAGGCATGGAAATCAACTCGTTCAAAGATGAGTACAACATCAGCGTGCGCGGCCAGGAGGCTGCGACGCCCGCGGCGGCAAGTGAGAAGGACGCTGGCGAGGAGAAAGCGTCCGCCAATCGTAACGTGCTGGTGGGCGACCTATAGACCGGTCTGGCCAAAAGCAACCCGTAACCCGTGCTTCCTGTGACGACCAGCGTGGTGGCATGTGGTCTGGTGTTTGCCACCCTTGTCCGTTCACAGTGTCAGTGCTTTTCCGAGCAAACCTTCAGTGGACACCGTACCGTTTGTTTGCAATCATCCTTTCGGGCGCGTGGTCATTGAGTCGTGTTTGAGATTCATCGTGAACCCCATCCTGTTAGTTGCACGCCTTCACACGTCATGGATTGATATTTGGCGTTGTTCTTCACTGTTAATTTAAAGCCGATTTACGAATAAGAATCATTGAAATGGAAACAAATGATTGAATGCAAACACGAGTGTCGTTCTTTTCCCAGCATTTTCTAGCACCAGCGACCAGTGTAGCGTTTGTGTGAGGTAAAATGCAACGTAAGAAAAATCATTTCTCTTTTTATTTATCCAGTTCCAATAATAAGAACGACCTAAATCTAAGACAGAACAAGTTGGGTCGCACTAATCGCTAGAATCATTTCTTATTTTAAACCGCTCCAAAATAAGTCATGTTGTCAAAAAGGGCGTGTGACACATCGCACTCCTCCGTCACCATGGAAACCTGTGTTGCACCACACAACAGTGCTGCAATCGTTTCTCAAAAACTGCTAACAACATAATTCGCGCGTTCACTGGTCAATTCTTGTGGGACAATTCTTCCTGGGTGCTGCCAAACCATGCTCGAGCTGCAGTTAACATCGGGCGAAAGTGAAAGTTTCTTCCATCTGACCGTCACCGGTCAACTGGAATCCGCTTACTTCCCGATGGGTCCGGATGGCAGTGGGCTCTTCTGCCGCTACGACATCGTGGCCGGCCCGGACTGGGAGTTGGTGTCCGGTCTGCAGTCGGCCGTCACGCAAAGTGCCCGCACTGAGTCCGATTACCGGACGGTCGTGTTCAACATGCCGATCGAGTTTACGATGAAATCAACCAACCCGTACGGTTGGCCACAGATCATCTTCAGTCTGTACGGTGCGAACGTGTGGAACGTGGAAACTAACCGGGGTTACGCGCGCGTTCACTGCCCACTGAGCGGGTCTCACTCGGCGGAGCGCACCCTGCGTGCGCCTCTCTTCATCCCAAAGTACGCCAACGCCTGTTCGGCGGTGATGAGCTGGATCAGTGGCGTCAATCCGGAGATGCGAGACCCCAAGATTCTGGCTGACGGGTCAAAGCACAAGGGTCTGTCGTCGGAGACGTACGGCGAGCTGGTGGTGAAGCTGTGCGCCATTTCGCGTGGCAGTACCCGGATGGCGCTCGATTGGGGCCAAGCGGCGCTAGTGGACGACAAATTTTGAGGAGCAATTATCCAACGCGCGCCGATTGGAGGACGACTGGTCTAATGAATAAAGTGTCTCTCTACATGCTATGCTTCTGTTGACGATCTACGGTCCCGGTCCGGCGGCGGGGACCGACTAAATGTACATCGGCACAAACGGTTCCTTCGTGACGATCGGATCCGTGCGGTAGGCCCGGGTGATGATTGGTACTTCCTTCGGCTCGCGGCTAGCGGCCGCCCGCGACTCGAGGGTCGGTTCGTGGTGGAACTGTTTTCTGTAGAACTCGCTCTTGCCGCCCGTCTTCTCCACCAGCATAATGTTCTTGATGAGTATCTCGTGCGAAACCGCCTTGCACATGTCGTACACGGTCAGGGCGGCGACCGAAACCGCCGTCAGGGCTTCCATCTCTACGCCCGTCTTGCCGTCGCACTTTACCTTGGCCAGAATGTGGACCTCGTTCGTGGAGCTGTTCAGGCTCGTTTCAACCTTGATCGACGAAAGCGGAATGTTGTGGCACAGCGGGATCAGATCGGACGTTTTCTTGGCCGCCACAATGGCGGCCATCTGTGAGATGGACAGGACGTCCCCCTTTTTCAGCTCGTTGTTCTCGATGAGGGCCGCAATCGTAGGACCGACGTACACGGTGGCCTGCGCTTTGGCCACCCGCTTCGTCGACACCTTTTCGTCCACGTCCACCATTGTCGCGCGGCCCGTGTGTTCGTCCACGTGACTGAGCGAGGAGTAGAACCGCACCGAGGAGGGGCTGCTGGCGGATCCAGCGGGCGCCAGTGAGCCAGAACGGCGTGTTTGTACGAATGAACTTGGAAGTGTTGCTGTTGCCAGAAGAATGGGCGAGATAGAGTGAGATAGAGAGACAGAGAGAGTTAGTGTCATGGTGTAACTATCATCAGTAATGGTTTTTCGATGCATAATAAATCTAGCAGTCATTGTGTTTCCGTTTCAAGGCCCAAAGTACGTTAGCCTTTTGGTATGTAGTAGGCGACGAGCCCGTTCACCGTTGCTTTGTTTCTATTGGCGAAAGATGTGTTGTATGCAGAAGGAACGACAAACATGGACATACACTGATGCGAAAACGAGCGTGAAATGAATACAAAACCAACACCTGCAACATCAAGCAAAGATCGCTGGTTCCGGGTAACCTTCTGCCTTGCGGTCTCCACCAAGTGATCCGTCGATCGCGATCCGTTTCGTGTTTGTTTATCCACGCCCGCGGGCTACGCACACCGTGGCAGTTCGCGATCGCGATCGCGCACTCACACCGCGTTGAGTGATTTCATTATTAATGGGCATACGAAAGCAACACTGGACCCCCGGGAAGGTCGTAGAACTTGCTTTCTAACCGTGTGTGTCTCTCGTGCGTGTCGCGACCGGTTGATGGAGTACCCCTCGCGAATCAACCTCCCCGCCTAGGCACCTCACGATCGCTTACCCGATATTAAACCTAAGGTGCAACCAGTTGCAGCAGCCGCGGTCGCCGCGACCTACCCACCGATCAGTATCATGGGACGGTTCTTCATTTGGGAAAGATTGAGCATTCCTGCGAGAAAGGGGGAAGGAGGGAGGAATGTAAGAAACGCGAGTCCGCCCGCGGGACCGGATAAGGGCAATTCGTTCCAAGCCGAGAGAGCTCCCCCCGTGGTCGCACACTAACCTGCGTGTTGCTTCTTCTTCCGCTTGACGGCGGCCGATACGAGGCACCGCAGATCGTCCTCGGAACAACCGCTGCGCAGGGCATCGCGCAGCGAGATTTCGGTGTTGCCGAAAAGGCACACCTTCAGATTACCGTCGGCGGTGATCCGCAGCCGATTGCAACTTCCGCAGAAGTGTTCCGTCATCGACGTGATAAAGCCGAGCTGACCCCGATAGCCGGGCACCCGGTACGCCTTCGACGTGTCGTTCGGCCCGTTCGGCAGTGGCTCGAACGTCGGATACCGAGCCCGGATCGCGTCGAGCGTGGCCCGGAACGACACCATCTTTTCCGTTTCCCACCGGTTCCCGGTGAAGGGCATGTACTCAATGAAGCGCACGTCAACGTTGCGCTCCTTCGTCAGCTCGACAAAGTCGCAAATCTCGTCGTCATTGAAGCCTGCCAAGAGAAACCAAAGCCGTAGCAAGGGGGGGTCCGGTTCCGGATGGCCGGTTGGAGGAGTCGAGCATCGCGCTGTGACCGAAAATAGTGTCAAACAGCAAACACAGAGAGGACACGAATTTCCTCACGTATTCGTTCAAAGACTGGAATTCAAAGTGTGTTTTCAAGTGACAAGCGTATTGCAACAGGTTGTTCAACGATCTGAACACTAATCGAAGGGAAGGATCGTACATTCGTCTGGCCAGAGATTATCCCGCAGTGGGTCAAGGGAGCTTAAGCACGATTACGAAACGGAACGACACTTGCACCGCAAACACGATCGCTGACTCGTAGCGCACAAAGTGTGGTTTGTTTGATTGAACAAAGACGATAAGGCAAAGCCTCCCAACCGACAGCTGTTCAAATAACTCAATCCGTATCTCCGCAATCCGAACCGATTCCGATCACGAATCTATGTCCGGTAAACAACACTGTTGCTTAGAGCGTCAACTCCTTCGAGTTCCTGCACTGTAAACTGATGCATCGGGCAGAAAAACACTCTCATCGTCACCTGCGGGGCACCATCTGCTCATTGTTTTAGCCACAGTCCAGGGCACAAAGGGCATCTCAAGGGGTCAGGATCCCGGTATTGCCACCCTCTCCCGATCACACCAGGCTCCGCATTCCAGTCCTCGTTTCGCAACGTGATTCAGTGTTTCCGGTCTCTAGCTTTGCGTGCATTAACACTATTTTGCGTGCGTTACACTAGCGCACTCCTCGCCCCGGCAAGGCCACCAACGCACGGTACGGTGACGGTGACTTACCTTTCATCAGCACACAGTTCACCTTCGGACGGTAGCCGAGCTGGCTGGCCAGATCGAGGCCGGCGATCACGCGCTCCCAACCCTTCCGACGGGTGATCTGCTCGTAGCGGGCCGCCCTTAGCGTGTCGAGGCTGACGTTGAGCGCATCGAGCCCTGCCCGCTGCAGACCAACGAGCTGGCGGGTCAGCATGATTCCGTTCGTGGTGATGCCCACGCTCTCGAGGCCCTGGATGGCCTTCAGCTGGCCAACGATCTCGGCAAGATCCTTGCGCACCGTCGGTTCACCGCCGGTCAGCCGTATCTTCCGCACTCCTTCGGCGACGAAGAGTTGCGCCAATCGAACCACTTCCGAACCGGTTAGCAGGCGTTCCTTGGCCGTTAGCTTTACTCCGTCCTCGGGCATGCAATACTTGCACCGCAGGTTGCACCGCTCGGTGAGCGAAATTCGCAGATAACTGTGAAAGCGGCCGAATGTGTCCGCGAGAGTAGCTCCGTCGTCGTTGCTCGTAGCGATCGTCCCGGTCACTTGCTTCCGATCGGTTGCGCTGGTTAAAGTGGTGTTCTGAAAGTAATGGCGAGCCGTGTTGGCAAATACAGTTGGTCCTCCCCACCGCGCCATTCCGGCCGCCACCGCCCAGCGATGTCGATGTCTACGTAATATTTGTAAACAACGCCACACGTTCACACACGGGTCGTGTTGCTACAGCCACTCACACATAGGCATGGGCGCCCGAACGACACGCACACTACTGACGGCGTGAAGCGTAAATGCGTATCCGCACGTAACGCACAACACTGCTTCCAGAACATTTACGCATAACTTCCCGCCGAGGGGCCGAGAAGAATCGGGAAGTGGCGAGAAGAAAGTGAAGACGTGACCAGAATCACACACCCGGCCAGGCCGTGTTCCCGCATTCTCCCTTCGTTATCATGCGTAATAGTGGCCCTGCGCTTGTGGTGGTGCCATCGTGCCGATGGGGGAATTTGAAAACGATGATCCATTGTTGTGGTTTTTCAGGTGAAGTTGTTAAGAAGAATTGGAAAGCATTTCATTACAATAGCGGCCAAGATATCGAGTGTCCTTGCCTAAAGACGATGCGCAATACGCGCGCCGAGGGGGGTTAAACGCCGGAGCTATTTATGTCCGAAGTCCGCCCAAAATGGGCCGTTTTTAGCTGACGGCATCAGCATAAATTGGTCAGATCAATTCATCGGTTGCACTTTAGCGTGTCCACGCTAACAATTGCTGTACAGTCCGCCCGTCGAAGGCAACAAATCTTCCGGGAGAGTTTAAGAAGGGTTGCCGACCAATAAAACGGAAGCAAACCATTCGCCATTCGCCCGGGTCGAAGAAAATATTGACACATTTTGCAATTTCCAATAGCACCACTTATTAGCGGGCGGACGGTTCTAATTTGCAAAGTAACAATATTGCCACAACGATTATCGTCCAGTGCCTCGCCGAACGGATAGCAACAGGTCCAGCAAACAGGCCAAAGTGCAGTATTGCAATGAAATCAATTCTCACGCCGCGAAATGACTAATCTTGATTTAGTGGGGAGTGACCTAATTTTGGGCATATCAATGGCACGTTCTGCCCATAGTGCGCGTAATAACTTCGGGGCACGAAATTCAGCTTCGTTTGGTTTTGAAAGCAAAACGTAAACAGAGTAACTCAGCAACGCGGGTTCGTGTGCAAACAACAAAAGGGCCACCGGAGGAACTGGCGGGAACTGCAACTTAAACCTGAAACAGTGTTTCCTCGGGACGGCGATTGATTAGAGGCCTACCTTATCATTTTTCCACCCCGATTCCCTTGGCCCTGATGACGTCGCCGCCTGCTCCGATTGATGGCTGTCCGCTTCTGATAACGCTGTCTTCGCCGTGTGGAATGAGCTTCGCCGCAGGCCACCGTTCGGTGCGGCTATTGCACTAAATATTGTTCGACGAAAACGATACATTCCTTCCACTGAAAGTTACCCGCAAGCTAGTTAAATCTGCAAAGCATAACTATTATTTCTAAATAGGCGGGTTTTGCGTGTCCGGCACAACAGACAACAGGTGTGTTGTCCGGTTGTCAAAAAGCACTCAACGGAACTCACGGTTTGCGTGCGTGCGCGAAATGTCAAGGTTTTCCGCTGATTTGGGGCCGTTGTTCCTTGTTCCTCGGCGGTTGGATTCCTCTTTCCCCGAGTTGATACGCAACCGATACGTTAATTATCACAACAGATTCACATCACTAGCCTAGTTTCTAACTTCAAGTAGGTGCACTAACGTTCTATTGTTGCTAACGCAAGTAATACGACCTACCCAACCCGACTGCGGTGACGAGTGCGGTGAAACAACAAGATTTTGCGGAATCATGCTGGCGATGAACTTATGCTCTGTGCCTGTGTTGGTACACTAAACGGCCTCGCGAAGTCGTTCACTTTATGATTGATCATGTAATTGTAGTTTTAAGAAACGTATGACTACGCACATCGTTTGAGACTTCCTATCGCTGTAATTGTTTAATTGTTGGGGCCTTATTTTCCTCTATTGTGCATGCGTAGATTTGATTTTATTTTGAAATTCTTACTGCACCAATACTTTTGATCATCGGTTCACCGCGCCATCGACGGAGACGTGGAAAACGCCTAAAGGCATGCAACACGCTGAGCGCGTGACGACGATATTCAAAAATCCTTTCTCTGTGCGAAGCAGATTTTGTTTTGGATCGTTGCAGCATCACAATTTCAAACATCACCCATTTGAGGCCTTTGATAAGTATAGCCTTGAAACGCTTATCATTTAATCAACATCGAGGAAGTGATCCTCATTTAAGATCCTTTGGTTTATGACTGGTTGCTTACAATCCTTCGCAGTAAGAAGTGTTGCTGTGAAAATACTTTAGGTATCTCGACCAGTTCTACTAGAGCCGACATAGAACCGGTAATATCTGGTGGAATCCACCGATAGAACCCCCGCTCTGAGACGCTGTGTGGCTGAGGACAGATCAACAGCTTGATCAAACCGTACATATCACATATCACAACATATCCCCGGGATTAAGAACACGGGGCGGCTTGTTAGTACCGACGCGTCTCATCTCGCCGCAAAGTTCCATTCCGTAGGAAGCAAAAGTTACGATCGTCGCACAGATTACGCACCGCCGATAATGGCCGGACCAGATATTAAAACTGCAAAATTTATTACGGTTCGCTCGCCGCCAACGGCCGCGATGAGCTTCGAACCCGTGAGAACGGCCTCAGCCGCCGACCGATCCTTACGCACGCTTGAGGATGATATCTATCCATCATATCTCGTATTCGCATCTTGATTTTTGAAACAAAAAAAATTAATTTCAAACGATCAAACCCAATTCTGCCGCCGCCCCGGTTGAAACCGAAATGGAAACATTTGGGAGTCGAAAAAATGTGATCCTCATCAAACAGCGCGCGCGCGCACCGTAGGTAGGTGTCTTGATTAGGGCCATAAATCTGGCTCCAACGCCAACGATCTCCCCGAGCCGTGTGGTGGGAAAACATGTTGCTTCATTTGCTGCTGGCCACCCGATTCAGGAACGCGAGCTTAGAGATGGCGGGAACATGGCGGGTCCTTTGCCCGGTGTTCGTCCAAAGGCTTACCACTGTCGGCAGTCGTTCTTGGCTTATTGGCAATAAAACAATTGAAATTTGATACAGTTGTGCCCGCGGTGTTGGCCGGCCGATCGTGCCGATTTGCCATCGACCACCAGCACATGGCGCGTACGAGTTTTGCGTCGCGCCATAGCCGGCCGGCCGAAATGCTACGCAAATTCCGATTCCGTTTGATCCGACGCGCCGACCGTTTTTGGGGGTAAACCGATCGAAACCGTAACTTTGGCTCGCACCGACGGACGGATCGTTACGATCGGGATGGGTTGCGATCGGCTTCGCTTCATTTTATTACAGTCTGCCTGGTGTTCGGGTGTAGCTATTTGAGGCTTGAGACCTGACAACCCTTCAAGTGACGAACCCCCAGATGATAATACGAGGGACCACATTCGGATCAGCGAAACGACCTTCTCCGAGGCTCGAAACGTTTGCCTCTCTGAAAGGGCTCAAGTGTAACCGGTAACCGCACGCACCGGGATCTCGGCCGCTGATCCCGCTTTTGTCCGAAACATCTTCTTCGTGTGAAACGTAAAGGACGTCCCCGCCTGCGCCTCCGGCTCGGCTCCGGGCTTCGTTCGTTCCGGCGAAGAAAATCTAAAATACGCAATCTGTCACTGGCGGCGCGAGATCAAAGAAGGGAAAATTGTTGCGTAGAGAGGGACACATTTTACCCTGCTTTCGCTACGCCTCATCTCCGCCAATGATATGATTCATGACTCGCTGCGCTGCGTCGTCGTTCCGTTGTTTCCGTTGTTGTTTTTTTTACGTTCTGCCGTCCTTCCTTTCTTTCTGTCCTTCCGCCGCCGTCGCCGTGCCCAGGGAACGATGCTCTTTCTCTGGCACCGAAAGAAAGCGGTCCCCGAAGCGCGGCAAAAAATAACGCGCAGCATCGATTTGAAACTCAACACCGGCGAGCGTGCCGTGCGGCAAGATGAAATGGCCCCAGCAGCAGCAGCAGCAGGAAACGCCGGCCAGAACACTGGGGTCCTTGGCAAATAGGCAAACCACGCGCGTGGTTTGTGGACCCTTTTTTTCGCGGCGCAAGGCTAGAACAACCATTCAAGCGTTTAAGTTTTGGTGCCTTCATACAAGGTTTAACTAACTTTTTATGTGTTTCTTGTTGCCGACGGAACTAGGCCCCGGTTTCGGGACCGATCATGAGTTGTAGGCGACATGTTACGTAATGCGTAGTAAGCACGCATCTCATCTTGCGCCATCTTGACTCTATCGTGAGGCTGAGGTCGATTTTCCCGATCCTACGGCGCCCCTTTCAAGCGGAACCATCAAACGGAGGTTCGTGTTTTTTCTCGGTCAACCGAATCCCGCAATCCCTGTCTCGTGAGTCGTATTAATAAGGCCGCCATATTGGGCACGGGGCAACATTGTATCGCCGAGGTAAAAAACCGCCTTGTTCCGTGTCATTCCGTTTCGTGATCCCCGTGCGGCTCGGGTTTGATCGCGATCGCGCAGGAGCTTAAAGCCCGATGGCGGCCCCTAGCGCGAGAGTTGATAGGGTTCGGGGAGCCCGAAAATTAACAACCGAAATGCTAACCTCCGCTGTACTCAATTTATTATTTTAAAACTCTGAGCCCCGGCCCCGGTATGATGGGCTTTAAACATTTCCATACCCTAACAGAAGGGCCGGAATTTACGACAACATTGTAGTACCGCCAGGTGCGGTTGATCGTTTGATTTTGGCTCGTTTTCGGTCTTAAATTTTGCAATAAGCAGCACCGAACGGAACGATCGCAAGGGGATCGTTCGGGGCGCAACACGACACCGTAAGCGTGCGTTTCTTTGCATGCGGCCGGCGGCAAATTAAAATGCTTGATTTAATGACGCATCGATCCTGGTGCCTGTTCGCCAGCCTGTGTGTTGCTCTTCGTTTGCTCCAAACGATCCAATCGTCCGATTCAGGATCACCTTTTGAATGCTATTTACCCAGTTAATCTGCCAGTTTTGCCAACAGGGTGGTTATTTCACAATAGACCGGCCACCTGAAAGGGGGTTCTGGCTGGGTTCGGTTCTTTGATCCAAAGGTTCGCCGTCTACGCCCGGGTGAAGTCTTTTGTTGGGCGATCGTACCAAACGACAAATATTCCCGCTGGGCCATTAAATATAGACGTCCATATAGACACGTCATTCCGATGTTTTGATGATCCATCGGTGAGACATCGGACATTGGCGGTATCCTTTTGGGACACGGACCGGGAGAGGGAGAGAAATAAATAAACTCGCACCGACCCACACACACACTCACGCACACGAAACAATCGGCTGGGAGGATGATCGTGAGCGCAGGCGGAAGGTGAAGGTGTCCGGTGCTGTTATGAAGCAAATGAACATGGTTCGTTAAATATTTTGACATCAAGATAAATCACCCTCTCTCGCTCGCTCCCTCTCTCTCGCTGGTGGCGGAAGCAAAGTTATGTCTTTCTTGGTGCCGTCGAGCTGATGTATCTTTCTTTTGCTTCGCTCGGTTTTGTGTTCTTCCCGGGAAAAGCAGCGGGACACCCGGCAGCAGCCGGCCGGCTGCCAATATCGGTTCGCCGCCACCGACACAGGAAACGGCGAAAGATGCCCGTGGCGAGATATCGGCCGAAAATTGAAAACATTAGACACAACACGGGGCTTAGAACACGGATGCGATGGACGACGCTGCTCGATTGACCGGCGGGTCGATGTTTGTTTTCGGTGACTTCAAGCGTACCGATTTCATCCCACACGGCGACGGCGTCCCGCCGAGCAGCGCAAAACATATTAACCAGCGCGCCGAGAAGCCCTTCTCCGAGTCTGTGCCGATCCTGCGCGGATGGCCCAACGAGTTTTAACGAGTCCCCGGTGCCCGGCTGCTAACGAGCCCGCGGTGGGCTCGGTACACCGCCGGGCTCGAGTTCGTGGAAAGGATGGCCACCGGCGATGCGCCATGCCGAGGCCAACCCGAGAATGAGACATTCCGGCGAAACCACACCCCGGAGATCCTGGCCTGGCGAAGGATGTGTTCGGGGGTTCGGAATGTTTGTTTAGCTTCACACGATCACGATCACCACGCATGAATCAGCGGCCGAGGGAGACTTCGATGAACGATAAAGCGACGAGCGGCGGACGAGCGCGCACCACGCTTGAAGATTAATCGGATTGCTTCGGATTTGAAGGATGGGCCCCCTGGCCGAGCTTCGCTCGTACTCAATTCGTTTCCAATAAATAGCGATTCCAAGTTTTGGCCGACGAAAGAACAGTGCTCCCTTTTTGCCCGGCAGCGGCCGCCCCAGTGGCCACTCGGAGTCGCTCGCTCCCTAACTCTTCCTCGCCCCCACCGGCGTCACGCACGCCCCTGTGCCCGTGCGGAGGTAGAAAAAAAGGAGTCAATCGTTTGATCGTTGCCGACACACGCCGCGGCCGGCCGAAAGGCCCCTTCACAATTCCCGTGGCACAGCTGCCGCCATCGCCGCCGACGCCAGAACGAGGCCTCGGCGGTCTCGGGGGCCTTGGGCACTTCTAGCCGCACTTCTAAACGCCCAAGCATCTAAGCCAAAGGGCACCGCCCCACCACCCCGACCCAACCCCGGGGGACCTGGGCACGCGAAAGGGCCCCGTGCGCGAAGGGACGAGAAAAACAACTCCCGAAGAGCATAATCTATTTATGCTTGTTATCTTCTCCCGTTTTTTGTCCTCTCTCTCTCTCTCGCGCTCTCTCTCGCGCTTGGCCAGTAATCGGTCCCGTCGGTATCTGGCCTGTGATGTGGTGGCCGGTCTTCCCGCGGACATTGTTTTTTTTTTTTGGTCGATTCCAACGTTGCTTCGACTTTGCCCCGATTTATGTTCGCCCCGTTCGTCCTCGACGGCTTCAGTTACCGGTGGACAAATAACCTAATTACTGGCCGCGTGTTTTCCGGCCGGCCTTCGACGCGGGACCGGGAAAATCCCCGCCCTGCGCAGGGTGATCGCAATTAAAACAGATGGCCACTAATAGGTCGGGCACGCCACCGTTTGTTTTGGGCCATCCGTGTACCCGTACCGGAGAACCGGCGTGGAAAGTGTCAACCGAAGAGTCGACCAGCGTTTTGGGAAAATTTATCAATTTAGCGGAAAGCGGGAAATTCCCAACGCGCGCACCGATTCTCATCTCACTCGAGCGATTCTCACTCAGCGTGAGCCACCCGAAGCGCAGTGAGTGCCACCGAAGTCGGGCGAGAAAGAGAAGGAGATGGGTGAGTGCGTGCGCGAGCTCCCTCGGTGAGGTGAGTGGCTTAAAATTCAGTTACAGGGTGTGTATCAAGTTTGGGTGAGTTTAATGATTTCGAACAATCATCTAATACGAGGAACAATTCACTCAAAACCACGTGTAAATCAATGATCAATGATCACTACAATCGCAAAAAAAACTTAACCACTCCACCGCTATTGTTTTGATTAATTTAGCTGATTCGGTAAAATTGAAAAAGCCGTCGCCGTCGTCGTCGTCGTTGTCGCGGGCAACAAACCAACGACGCTGCCGCTGGTCGGCAGCCTTCTTTGATCTGTGGATTGTAAATAAATCCGGGCGCACTTCAGCGGCCTTTTCCCTTGATCAGTCCGGTTCTTTTGTGTTCCGGTCCGGCGGCGACCCAGGCGAATGGTGGAAGCCTGCCGCCGCTGCGGCCGCCCGCCTGCGGTGGTTAGGAAGATAAATACCTTCGCCGGCCACAGGGAGAGAGGACGAGCGAGCGAGAGAGGGAAGTGTTGTTATTTGGGTCCGCTCTCAGTCGCTCTCGCTTGATCGCGCGATCTTCCGCGAGCCCTTCCCGACGAGCGGTCTTCCCGATTTTTGGTGGCGGTGGTGCCCTTAATGATGGTTCCGGTTTTTACTTCCGCCGCCGACACCGGGTTGGTTGGTCGGGCGGGTCAAGTGGTTCCGGTGTCTGGGTGGTCTCCGGTGCCCCGAAGTGGGGTAATTATTTGTGTCCGGCACCACTTACCGGGATCGAAGGACGTCACCGGCTCCGGGCTCGGCTTTGATGTGCGCCGCCACCACCGCCGCCGGTGTCGATGTAAGTTGCGAAGGGAAAAAGGACGCTGGTGGCCGACAAAAGAGCAAAGGCAAAGGTGTTGCCTAGGGCCCGGTGATCGTCCTAGGGATTTGTGGCGGCTCCCAAGGGGATCAGGATCAGCTAGCGGGTCATAAACCCAGGCCGAGAGCTTATCCACGGGGATGTGGCGGTGTTCACCAACACAGCGACTGTAGGTCGGGGTTCGGGAGCCGTTTGGCAGCAGGACCATAAACCCGGTGGCTGATGATTTATGGTTTTCGCTGCACGGTTGCTAGGACGGTGTCCACGGATCTGATCCTGAAGGAGTGAAAAAAGTAAGTCTTTAGATGGACACCTTTAGTGTGCTTCCCAACATCTAGTAGCCTTCGTGCGTCTTTTTGGGGCCGCCAGTTTTTGGTGTCCAACTTTAGAGACAAACACACCGATCCGTGGCGTGGCGCGCGCGCCAACAGAATCTGTCCTAAATAAAGGGCCCTACAATAATAGCCCCGAAAAAGCGCGTCAGACCTCTGGACCGGCGACCCGAACCGAAGAAGCGGACCATAAAACTAGACAGAGAGAGGGAGAGAGGGGAGTGAGGGAGAGAGAGCGTGCGGAACCGAGTGCGGTTGAGGTGGAAGGACAGAAAGGCAGAGGAAAAGGTAGAAACTTTTCTCGCTCCCTTTCCGACCGGCGGCGGCGGCCTCCTTTGATCTTTTCGTAATTGGTTTATTACTTTGTCGGTGTGTATATTCATTATTATTTAGCGCGCACGTGTGTAGCGGTGTATGTGTGTCTGAGGAGGTTCGAATGCGTGTGTATGTGTGCCTTGGGCATCAACCGACCGTTAACTGTGGCCGTAGTTTCGACGGGCCACGGCGAGCTCCGATAGTTTTGGTCTGTTATTTTGCGTGCGGAGCGCGATCCTGAAATTGCCGTCGAATGTTATTGGAAAAGTGGCCCAAAACACCAAGTGGCCGTTCCCGCCCGGTAAATACTGTACGAAAAGCAAAAAAAACCCCGGTAATTAACGGGTTCCGAAGAGCGCTGCTTTTGGGGAGGCAAGGATCGCTGGGGGGGTCGGGCGAGTCCTTGCCCCTTGCGATGGAGGTTTCGGAATTTTCTTATTAAACTTTATGTCGTCCTGCGGTTCTGTGTCCCTACACAGGGTATCCCGACGGGGCAACGGTTTCGGGGACGGCCCACTTCAAACGCTCGTTCCGTTAACATTAACGTTATCATTGTAAATTAATTTATTACTAAAACCCATCGAGGTCAGGCGTTCCAAACACTTTCCGAGTATTGGCCGGTTCAACCGGACACATCAACCTGCCAGGCTAAAGTGCTCTGCTGTCCCGACACCGACCGACCGACCGGCCCGTGTTCCGTATCGAATCAGTTGAGGTCTGTGAAATGATCAAAGAAATGTCTCCGAGTGGAGCCTGTACCTCCCACGAAGCCGGTCGGTGGCCCGTGCGTCGTCGGTAGAATCCCTCCAAGTGTGCCGAAGGACCACGGCCACGAAACAGGTCCTGCCGGTGGCGATCACCAAAAAACAAAAAAACAAAGAACACCAGCATGCGTTACATAATTAGTTTCGGTCTGGGTCTCCGGTGTCGGTGCCACCGGAATTGAATCGAGCGAGGTCGGGAGGCCGGTTCGGCCTCTTAATCCCTGACGGGCTGACCCTGGGACCCGCAGAGGCTCGACCGTTGATCACCGTCACCCGTTGCGCGGGGGTGACCGATCGATCAATGAAGTGTAGCAAATCCGATCAACCTTTTGACGGATGCCGACGACGACGACGACGACGGCGGCGGTGATAGAGGACGCCGCCTGTTTTCTGCGTCTTCTTCCTGCGACTGAAGAGTCGTCAGTCGGGTCGGGGGTCTTCTTTCCGGCTGCTTTTCCTATTCGTTCCAGCGTTCACGGGACGCCTTCTCGGCTTCTGTTCTGTACGAGCCCCACACAGGGTGGTCCCTTTTTTAAATGTAATTTTCGAAAAGAAGGTGACAGAAGTAGTTGTTTCTTCCACAAGGCCACTAGATTGATTCGAATCGAATCACAAGAATCGACTTTCGACAATATGCTTTGCTGCTCCAATCGAAGCCCGCTTTGTAGTCACCCTGTACTAGAGGGACCGTGGCATTCCGGCTCCCGCAAGACCCGCAGCTTACGAAGCGATCGAAGCGCACAGTCAACAACGGGCGCGGGTTGAACGGGGAAGAAAGAGCGAGAGAGACCTGAAGCCGGACCAGCGCCTGACCAGCTCCCTATTTCGGTGGGTATCGGAATCCCTGAGGTATCGCCCTTGCCACCGGTTTTACAGGCTGGCCGACGGCGGCGGCGGCGGCAAAAAACTGAAACGATCCTCAACCGTCGGTCGGTGGAAGGAAAAACTTTCTACACTTGCGGTAGGGACGGCGGCGGTCGGACGGGTCGGGCCGGGCCGGCGAGGAAAACGAGGTAATATGTATACACATATAATCTTAATGTCAGAAGCAATTTAGTCACTCGGGCTACCGTACTACGCGCGCGCTCGGGGTCCGTCGTACGGGACCGGCCGGCAACAGGTTGAAGTCGGGTCGGCCGCCGAAGCCGACACGGCGCATTAGGCCCGGCGGCGCTGCAGCGGGCGGTCAACATGAAGGAAGCCGCCAGCGACCGGCGGCGGGAGATGGCAGGAAAGGAAAGGGCGAGCCGCACCAGGACACGACACGAGCATTAATGTGGGACACCAGGGTGGACCTTCGGACACGGCGGCCGAGCGAGCGAGCGAGCGAGCGAGATGGAACGAGGATCAGCGAGTGAGATTTGATGGAGCCCCTCGGAGCCGTCGCTCTGCTCTTTGAGGTGTGCTGTCCACGGTGTGGCGTGCAAAAAAAAAGGCGCAACCAAGAAGCAAGAAGCTGGAGCGGGTGCGATCGTCGGATCTGTTGCTTTTAAGGCGTCGGAAGTCACCTTTTCGGGCGGCTTTCGGGTCTTAAGTAGCTTTCCAGGGGATTAGCAGAGTGGGCCCCGGGAACGGGGTGGCTAATAAAGCAAACTGTTTAAGGACACCCCGGGAATATCAATAACACCGACACGAACACGTGGCCCAGTAAGTCCACAAGAAGGGTCCGCTTCGGGATTGGAGAGTGATTGAGGATCAGCAGCAACGTTTCGGGGCTCGTTTGGAGCTTCGGCTTCGGAGCTTCATTGACCCAGGTTGTTGGTCAGTAGCATCGTATCGGGTCCACGACAAACCAGAACGGGAGAGAGAGAGAGAGAGGATCCAAAACAGGAAAAAAGGGAGCAAAACGAGAAAAGAAAAAAAAAACGCCAGAGCCAGAGCGAGACACCGGACAACATTAAACCGGTCAATTTCTGGGCCCCCGGACCCGGGGGTCCGAAGGCGGCGGCGAATATTATGCTTCCGATGCTCGTAACGCTCCCCGCCGCCGCCGCCACCCCGCTGCCCTTCTGTCGCTGTGTGACCGCCGGCCAACATCAAAGGCCGGCCGCCCGAACGGGGTCTCTCGCCACAATGATAAAGTTATGCACAATCATTTCCCGAGCTCCGACGGCGACGACGACGACGACGACGATCGGACGGGGCGGCATTAAAACCGCATCAACCGATCGTCACTTCGTCCAGCAGCATCAGCAGCCGCCGCATCAGGGGTCGGTCCGGCCCCCAAACAACAACAACAACACGGTCAGACCGCGGCACCCCTATTGCTTCGCGCGGCGCGACAATGGCCGCCTCGGTTTCTCTCTCTCTCTCTCGCGCGCGCGCGCGTCTTCTTCTTCTTCTGGTCGCCCCGGTTTGTCCACCCCACTGGGGTGGTGTCAGTGGCCGCGAATGGCAGCGCCACCGACGCTTACCATCATCATCAGCTGCTGACTGAGACCGACCCGAAAAGTCATCGGAATCACCGGTCTACCGACACCGCGGTTAGGCTCCACCGGTTTTGGGGTGCCGTGTACCAGACACTTATCAATGCACCGTGCGGCCGCGAGCCCCGCGGCACCGGCGTAATATCGGAACGAATAAATAAGGTATAAATTCAACGGGGCACACGCCATTTTCAAGATCAAAGGAAAACCAGCCGACACCCGAGGGGACGGCGACGGCCAAAGGGTTCTCTTCTCACTCCGCCCCGGCGACCAGAAGCCCGCTGTGGCCGGCGTGCCCGTCGCCACGCTTCGCCACCGTGGAAGTGGAACGGAACGAAAGGCGAAGCGAAAACGGAACTGCTGCCAGCTCCGGCGGCACCACGGACACACTTTGGTGGTGTTTTCGGCGCGCGAGTCGTCCGTGATGATGTCCGTGGCGTGAAGGGATGTCCGGGGAGCAGCTGTGGCACTGTGGAGTCTGGATGGCTGCCGGGTTGATCGCTGGAGCGAACCTGGAACTTTGGAGCTATTTCCAAGTTGTCCGCCGAGGACAGTTGACGGAGCAGTCTAGGGTCATAATTCCATTAATGGAGCAACATCCAAGGTACCCGAAGAATTGAAGCCCCAAATTGAACCCGGAACCCCGCGGCCCGAACTGGGTATTTCCACAACACTTTCCCACACGCGGACTGCCAAGTGACGTCACCCGCAGGCTCAAGAATGTTCGGCCCCGAATCTAGGCTCTCGACCGAAGGCCGAACAGATCGTGCGTCCGAAACCTCCGCCAGATAATTGGCCAGTCCTCGTCCCCGCCAGCCCCGTTTTGGGCCCCGCAAGGTAATGCGTAATTGCCGGGCCTGGCCACTGGCTGAACGCCTTCAATTATCACCGGAAACCGTGAGGCCACTGCGGCGGCGGCGGTGGCGGCACCGAATTTCTCTGGAACCCGACCCAACCGAATTCCGGGCCCCGAAAAAAAACCTCCGGCCACGAACCATTCGGTCCGGCATCCGTGGAATGCTAAACGGCGCTTCCGACACCGGGCGCCAGTGGGCAAAGTGGTTGGCGAAGAGATTGATCAATCGAGACCTGAACCTGCCCGGTGGCTGGTGGCTGGCCGCTGGTGCGATGGTTAGGAAATTCCTCGACATGCCACACAGGGCCCACCGCCACCGCCCGGGGTCAATTATGCTGGCCGCTGATGGGCGGCATAATTCGCAATTTCCGGCTCGGGCGGAGGCGCTGGAAGTGTGCGTCCGTGCGCGCCGCCACGGGGCTAACGAGATCAGCTTAGTCGATGCGGGGCGGGGTACCGGCCGGCCAGTAAACCACCGGCCACGGGAAATTGGGAAATGATTATTAGTTTGCTGGTGGCTGTTGTTGGTAGCCGGGAGACGGGGCACCCACCGGCCGGGATTGGAATTCGCCGCCCGGTGGGAGGGTTTATTGTTTTACATTCAGCTCGACTTTTTGATAAAACGTTTCGATTTTTAAGCTCATTGTTAGACACTGGTAACTTCTAAAGGGCATTAACTTGTTATTAAACATTAAACATTGACACACCGGCTGGATGCTGCGAGGATGACAATGTGTTCTTTTGCATATTCAGACAGGCTTTTTAATTGATCCAAGTGCCCCGCGAATGGGTCCAATTCGTGACACAAATGAAAATGAGGCGCAGTTGACACTAAGCACTCAGCCTCGAGCGAGTGTAATAATCGTAACTAATTGAAACAAAAATACAAAAGTCAAAAGAAACAGAAATTAGAAATAATTAGTGATTATACTGGGTTGTTTAATAAGTTTTGCGGTTCGTTAACAGTGGGCACTGCTACTAGCCTAAATTTATTGTGTTATGTTGGTACACTCTTCATATGAATGTATGTGAAGTTCCATTGCGATTTGTTAATTCATTCTTTGTTTACAAGCCATTTCGTATCGACGTGTCACTTTATTTTTTATAACGGAAAAAATCAATATCATGCAGTGAATGAGTTTTGATTTTCTGAAGGTTTCGAAACAAAGAAAATTTATAAACGAGTGTTGTAAGTTTACAAGGACTCTTCGACTTCAATTGGAACAGTAGAAAAATGGGTCTACGTGGTCGTAGAAGCCTTTGAGATCATCCACGTTAAGGACGCCCGAAATCGGTAGCAACGCCTGAAATCGTAGGAAAGATGCAGGACATCGTATTGGTGAATCGTCGAGTGATGGAAAGAATGAAAACAATGAAACAATGAAACAACAATGAAAAAAAAACACACACATTTAAGTGCAACTTTCTCGGCAACAGTAAAAGCGAAAAGATGAAATGGATTTAGCGACAAACGGACTTGGGTCACTATGATCATGAATCAAAACAGTAGTCTAAAGAGTGTTCTGAGTCTGGTTCTTCGCCGAATTCGCCGAAGCGAATGCGTGTCCTTAAATCGGTCAAGAAGGCGTTAGCATCAGTTTTTTGGGATGTGAAAGGAATTTTGTTTGTGAACTTCTTATTGAGCAGCATGGTACGTATAATGAACCTTTACACTCTAAGTGCTCTGCCTACTATCGCATAATGGTCCTTAAATGTATGCTTAGAATCTAACATCATCGATCAGGAGATTCGTTTCCTAAACCTTTCAAACTCCGCCAAGGACAGCCTGACGCAAAGTTTGAATCCCGGGAACGGGAAGGCCAGAGAAGCTGTGTAAAAAGCGTAAAATCGGTTATTCCGAGGCTCCGAAGGAAAGTGAAGTGATCCCGGGGCGATGCGATGAAGCCCGAGGGAAAACGGAACCTGCCACACCAACGACGACAACGGCGACGACGGCGACCGCAGCAGCGACGCGCAACCGACCAAAAGGTGAGGTGAGCGATTTAGTGTACAGCTGTTGTTGCTGGCCGGCGGTCCCTTTCATCCTGTCAGCCTATTGTTTCCGTATCAAAAGACCACTATTATGTAAACAACGGCGCAAACCGTTTGAACTTTGCCGCCGATTTATACACACATACGTGCACACTAACACACGCCCATGTGAGCGATGGACACGAAAAGGGAAAAAGGAGGCCAAAACACGCACCGCATAGAGAGAGAGAGAATGAGAGGCAGACAGAGAGAGAGAGAGAGTCACGCAACAACAACAGAACCACACACAGGCGCGCACTGCTCGAAGGAAGGACCGGCCGACTTCGGACGCTTTTTTCCATATTTATTTCATCTCATTTATACAATATTACTATTTCATTTTAACAACCTCGACCCGGCACCAGCCCCCCTCCCTGCTTTTCAACCCGCCGGGTCGGTTTCTGGGACCTTCTTATTTTTTAGGGTGCTCCGCTCGGAAACGGAACCGGTCCTCCTCCGGCGGGGTGCGGTGGATCGTCGCGGCGGGGCTAAAGATCAACGCAAATCGCGGCCGCGAAGATGAAGTGTTAGAAATGCGGCAAAATATGGACCCAAAACACTGCCTCCCGGGCTCCGGTTCTGGTCCTGGCCCCGGGAACCGTTTAAACGGCGCAGCAGCTTCTGTGGCCCAGGGCTCCACTTTTATGACCGCTGTGCGCGCCGCGTTCGGAATGGTTTTATTAAATTAAATTGTGTTTTAAATTAAACGCACCCTAAATTATGCTAATCCACCCCCCCGGGTAAGACCCTCCGAGACAGACAGAGAGAGAGAGAGAGAGAGAGACTTGATGGTGAGTTGGCGAGAAACCCGAAAAACACGTACCTTGGCCGGCTTCGAAGGCGCGATCCTGAGGATCGTGACCGCAGTCTGCTGGCGCGGCCGACCACGTGTTAGGAGCCGGACCCGACGGGTGGATGGACGGACCGGACCGGCCCGGACTGGAGCATAAATTAAATCGTAAAACTAGTAGTTGATTGTATATTCATCAAGCTACTTTATACCGCGCGTGCGGCGCGCCGCGCCGATAAACCTGACGCGCCGGAGGTGCGCCTTTTGCTGGCCGCCGCAGCATGGAACTGGAGTCATAATCTCTCTCTCTCTCCCGCGGGGGCTCCCCACCTCGGGCGGCGACGGCGGCGCTTCTGAAGACAGGCAGGCGAAGATTATTAGCGTCATTAGCGCTTTAATGCGTGGCCACGGCGACGGCGACTGCGCCGCCGCTGGCCGATAGCGAGAGAGAGAGAGAGCACAAGTCGCAAGAAAAAGACACTGGAATGACCAGAAATGAAAGGGAGCTGGAGTGATCTGGCCGCGCGTCCGTTTTGGGGCCCGTCCGCGCAAGGTGTCCTTACGAGCCCGCGAGTGGCCGGCGCATTGGCGCATTAAAAACGCATTACACCTGAGCGCCCGGAGGGTGGCGGATTGAAAATCATAACAACCGGACCTTGGGGACCTCGCGGGTGCATCCGCAGATTATGCATCGCCCTGCCCGGAGCAGGACCGTGCTCTCTCTCTCTCTTGCACCGGACAGGGAAGCATTCCCGGTGGCACACGACCCGTTTGGCGGATGGACAACCAGCAGCAGCTGGTTGGCCGCGGTTGCGGCACGGCTCAAAGCGGTGATGAGATTTCCGATTCCTTAACGATGATCATCACCATTAATTAATATATATAAAATAGACATAAAGTTGGCCGTTTTATCATGCCGCGCCCGGCTCGGGATGGGACCGGGGCGCGGCGTGATGTATGTCGCGGGCGAAGGAGGGGCACATGGCAACACATGGCATTTCTCTCCGGCGACTGCAGTTTAGGGCCTCGATTTATCGGCCGCCCGACCGGGCCGGGCGATGTTCGCAGTGCAGCGATCTCTCTCACAGCCTCAGCGCTAATGGCGCCGATAAAGTTGCCTCGATCGATGGCCCCGCGGGCCGTTCGGTTGAGGGTTTTATTGGGCACGTGAGCGAAAAGTTCTAAATCCTCGCTGTCTCGCTGACAGTCCGCTCGGTAATGAGCTACGACTAGGGTCGGTGTGCAAGTAAGTTGCCGGCGGGGGAATTGCCTAGTTCGTCAAAGTGAGTGAGGCCACGTACTGAGGCATTTCACAAAAGGATCCGTTTGACAACAGAGGCAACTGGGGAAACATTATTGAGAATCTCGGCAATGATCTTGGGCCATGAGCCATACAATTTATAATATTTTACTCAGCCTTACATTTCACATGGTTCATTAAGAAAATTACCAAAAATTTAGAAAAGACCTTTATTGGATACTTTTTAATGCAATCCCAAACATTTGATCGACGATCAGATCGAGATCGAAATGTGGCTCGTCCGTAGATCATCCGTCATCTACGCTGCGTATCCTGCGTCTGTGAGTCATCGATTTCGAAAGACGTCGGACCACTGAGAGGGCTCAACTTCCGAGTCCGATAGGTAGGAAGAAGTTGAAGTTTCAGGAGCAACTAAATAATGGACCTCGGTGATCATGTGAGTCGGTGAACAGTGAGTTTGAACTAGTTGACTCGGAAACTCCGTTCCCAGCTCGGTCTGTGGCGGCCTTTTCCCTCGCGATCGTTTCTCGGCTGCGGATTTTCCACGACCCGAGCGACCACTCACCGGAGTGAAAGAGAGCGAGAAAGATGAGCGCCCGTATGCGTGAGTGCCGGCACTCATTTCGGGGCGACCGAGGCTACAACCGGGCGGCCGGACCGTTCCGGCCAACACTTTCCAGCCAACCACCTTCGGGATTCGTCCAACATTTTCTGGCCGAGTCCTCTCCTCGATCGTTTCGTCCGTTCGCGGTGCGGTTCCGATTTCCGCACTCCGGTGTTTTCGTGTGGACGTGTGTTGCGATCAAACGACGACGATCCCGATCTCGAGTGGCCCCCCCCA
Source organism: Anopheles bellator (assembly GCF_943735745.2). Classification (NCBI taxonomy): domain Eukaryota; kingdom Metazoa; phylum Arthropoda; class Insecta; order Diptera; family Culicidae; genus Anopheles; species Anopheles bellator. Next base: position 55,653,285 of record NC_071285.1, on the reverse strand, counting down.
ACATCAATCGCGCGTGATCGCGTGCGTGACCGATCGATCGAGAGTGTGTGCTGCGTGTGTTATGCTGGCCGGTGCCCGCGTTATGCTGGCCGCCGGGGTGATGAAAGCGAATGCCGCCGCAGGAATGTCGGTGAAAACGGCGCCAAATGAAAGTGCCCGGCCACGCCGCAGTGCCTGAGCCCTGGCCGTGTGTGTGTGTGTTGGTGTTGGTGGTGCGTCTTTGGGAGGAAAATCCCGCGCGAAGAAGAGAAAATATTAGCAACTGCGGTGTGTGGTGCGTCCGAGTGCGTCTGTAATTGAAGTCAACTTCAAAGGGCAGTCGGGGCAGGGGAGGCTGCCGGAACGCCAAATCTGTTATTGTTGGAGGATCAAAGAGGTGCGCAACGGCGCGGAAAACTCAAACACAAATAACCTGGCCCGAGAAGAAGATGACGTTCTGTAGCCGAAAGCCGGTGGCCGACGGGCGGAGAAGACGGAGCTGGACGACGGTGCTAGTGGTAAGTGCCGTGTCGGGGGATTTCCCGCCGAGGGGGAGGGGGGGGGGGGGAGATCGAGAGAGTGGAGAGTGGGTGTTGGTGGTCCACATCAAACAAACCGACCCGAGCCGACGCCTTATCAGAGATTCAAATTTCAACCGCCACCTGGCCACCGAGCCGGAGATGATGCTATCAGTGCCGGTGGCGCGGCCTTTTGTTGTCGGCTGCGAACATGTTTGTTGTGCTTCCGCCGACGCCGTCGCTTCTACCGCCGCCACCACCACCCAGCCACCGCCATCACTACGAGCCGCGATCGTAATCGTGGCGGCGGCGGCGTAATGTGTGTTTCCCCGTTATGTTCTGGGGGCGGTTGGGTGGCCTTTGTTTACATTTTTTTTTCCACAACCCCACAACGAAATTGCGCGGTCGGAAAGTCTGATCGGAACAGGGTGACCTCGCCCCGCCAACAAAGCCAGGCCGCAAGGCCGCTCACTGGGCGAAGTGAAAAGTGAAGACGCCGCCGTGCGCCTCTCACTCGTTACTAAATTATCTATAATTTCCGACCGACCAACGGGCCGGGGTCGGGGACACAGGGCGGCTACACAGTTTACTATCATTATTATATCATTACCCCATGAGGCCCGAAGCCCCGGAGAGAAATCCGTGGCGGCGCACGGGCGATCCGAATGTTCCGCTCCACGAAATAATTACCACCGATTGGTGTCCGGGGCCACTTTTCCCCGTCCGCTTTTTCCGCGCTTTTCTTTCATTTCTCGATCGATTCCGGTGCGCCCCGGGAGGATCCCCGAAAGAGCCGCCGTCGCCGCCGCTCGATGAAATTGATCGATTGGGAGTGCCAGAGAGAGAGAGAGCGAGAGAGCGAGAGAGCGAGAGAGAGCGCGAGATGGGATGAAAGGGCCGCGAGGGCACGTGCGCGCAGACCAACGAGCTGCTGCTGCCGGCGTGCGAAAAACCCTTTGATCTTTGGCCGCCGCCGAGAACCGCCGAGAGCCGGAGCCATGCGAAGGTGGACGGGACGGTCCGAGGCCCGAGACATCAAAAAGGGACCGCCGTCATCGAGGGCACCGAACGGGAGAGAACGAGACCGAGCGAGAGAGAGAGAGCGATCGGTCGATAATCTACGGCGTCCAGAGCGAACGCGAGCAGATGAGGCTGCGGCTGAGGCCGAGAGCGACGTGATGAACGGGCGGCTAGACAGATTATGATTAACGACCCACCGGTCCCGACCGGGTGGTGCAGCCCTTCCCCCCGCGGGGAGGGATGTTTCAATTAAAGATCGCGCAATTCGCGGCCGATCCGACCGACAACAAATGGCGGCGGCGTGATCATTAGCGCTAGTTGACAACCGTTTCGCTAATCGAACCAACCGATCGACTGGCTGGCTGGCGAGACGCCACACAACCCGCCGGCCGGGTCTGTCTGTGAGAGGGAGAGAGAGCGGGAGAGAATGGAAACCGGAAACCGGTGGGGACCGGACCGGTCGTGGCGGTGCGTGCGTGACGACGGCACGCGGTGCGTTCCGCTTTCTTTTGTCGGCACCGTTCGTTTGATTACAAGATATCTTCGCCGCCACCGCCGGCCATCGGTCGCCGCCATCCTGTACACCGATATCTACTTATGTAGGAGCGTAGTTCCTCTGTCCCGCCATCGTGGCCCCGTGTTCAGGTTCGCCCGGCTAGGATCTCGGGGATCTGGGTCCGAAGAACGCAAGATTTGAGCCTCGGCGATGCTTCTCGGACCAGTTCTGGATCCCGTCCAGTGTCCAATAGAGTCCCACAGAGGCGATCTTCAGAAGTAAGTCCTTGAGCCGTCAGATCTTCACGAGCGCTGCACTGTTTGAACATGCCCAGAAGAGGATCTGCCGGTCGCGTGTAATTGTGGACTTTAGCGGAGTGATCTGCCGGTGGCTTCCGCACTTCTGAATTGTTGTCAGGTTTCGGTCCCCGGCTGCTGGCGGGGAACGCAAACACGACGATCTGGAGGCGCCGCACCTGAACCGGACCGGGAGCTATTAATTAACTCGGGCGGCCTGGGGGGAATTATTTAAATTACATTATAATTACCGGCGGATGGCGGCGAACCGACGTGCCCTGTTCCGTCAGGTGGTCAATTATAAGACGATTAATCGCACGACCCGCACGCGTTCTCTGTCCTCAGCCGGGATTAGAACCGGACCGGCCGTTACATAATTCGGTGCCGCAACGCGAGCTTGTGAGAACTTCCTTCGCGGGGAAGCTCTCGAGAAGAACTCGAGAGGGCCTCCAGCTGTGCCGAACGAAGCAGAACGAACGAAGGCACGCGGCACCCGACCGAGCAGAAGATCCTTCCCTGCGGGCTGCGGAGATTGAGGCGGCAGCGGACCCGGACTGGGCCGGGATCAAAGTGAGCCGCGCCAGCCGACCGATTCGGTGCACCTGTTCGGCTTCTGTGAACTTTGCCGCCGCCGCCGGCAGGATGGCAGGACCCCGCGCCACGGGTCTGCGGCGCACGGAAATGCAAATGGCAATTTTGAGCCGCCAGCAGCGTGCTACCGGACGACGGACGATGCACAAAAATGCACTCGCCAGGGGGCAGCAGCGGCGTCGCTAATATACGGTCAGGGTCGCCATGTACAAATGTATGTAATTTACGTGCAATTTTGCGCCCTGCGAGCTCCTCTCCGGGCAGAGTATCCCGGCCACCGCCGAGCCGAGCCGAGTCCGGGCGCGATGCTAATCGTTCGCCGTCTCCCCGAAAACAGCCCACGGGCAGACAGAGAAAGAGAGAGAGAGAGAGAGAGAGACAGAGAGAGAGAGAGACGGGAAGTGGACATGTGGGCTTCCGTGGTGGCGGCTCCTTTTGGTCTCCGGCCGAGTCGCTGACTCGCTGGCTGGCGAATGGAGTTTCAGGGAAGACAATCGGAGCGGAGTCCTTTACTATTTCCTTACTTTACATTAACGCCACCGGTAGCAAGGCACAGATTGAAATATTAACTCCCGACGTCGGTCGATGCGAAATATCAAACGGTGTCTGTGGTTGTTGTTGCCAAAGGTTGCTTCGATGCTAAGCCATCTCGTTCAAATGTCATTCCTCAGCCGTCAGGGCTTTTGTTCTGGTCCTTTTAAGTGGTTGCTAAGGGCAACCTCTCGCATTGGCCACCGTTTCTCGGGCTCTGCCTGACGGGGTTCTTGCACCCTTCCGGGGTACCCTTTATGTGGTTCTTGGAGGTCTTGGACCAACCCCAAGTTTCAGTGAAATTAAACTTCTGGTCCAACTTCTGGTTTCGTCTGTGCTGTGACCAAAACAGTAGCCATCGGTCCAAAACACAAGTAGCGACGATGCACCGCGCAGAGAGACAGAGAGAGAGAGAGCCAGGCTGGTTGCGGACCCGCAAGGCAAGTAACAAGCGGCACCGGGTCTCTTCTCGGTCCGTTTCCTTATTGTTGTTTTTTTTTTTTGCGCGTGTGTTTTGCACAACACAGAGAGGTGACGTGTGGTGCCGTCTCTTTCGCTCGCTGCGATCACAACAAAACGTTTTTCGATTTCCATTTCTCGCCCGGAGTCTCCACACGCGAGACGCGGGAAGGATTAAGTGCGGGCTGCGGGTGCGGGCCGCCCCAGGGTGGAAGTCGGTGGTGGTGGCGGTGGCGAGAGAGTGTTATTTTGTCGGCACTTTTCCTTTGATCTTCGGTTTGTTATGTTTCGGTTTCGGCGCTCGCAGACCGTGGTCGCGGTCCACAAGTTCCTGCTGCCTGCCTGCCTGCCCGAGAGTCCGAGTCTCGAGATGTGCAGAAGAACCCCCGGGGGCTGTCGGGCTTCCGCGATCCACTGGCGCGAGAGCGAGAGCGAGAGAGAGAGAGCAGCGTGATCCTCGTGTTCTTTTCGTTCGTCAGGCGTCAAGTTCACTTCTCGGGTCCGCGGGATCGCTCCCAAGTCTGATTCTATTCGAAGCACGGGTGGCAATTCCGTGCCGTACCGTTCTGTTTCGCATCGCCACAATTTACGGCCGCATTCCGGGGCCGCGTAGTCACATGCCGCCAAAGGTCTAACCTCCCCAGGACGCTACCAGACGCTCCGTAAACAGGAACTGCGTGCGGCGTTCGGCGTGTTGTTTGTTTTGGCTCCCGCTGTGTCTACGCCGGTCCGCCGGTCACGCGGGCTGATCCGGCCTCGATCTCATTGCGCGCCGGCCGGTCACCGGTCCGCACAAACACACCCACACACCCAGGCCCATTGTTGGTATTATTAATTACCTGTCTGCCTGTTAGCCTGAGTGGCGATAGCGATTTATAAACACATACACCGGTCGACCCCGGCGGTTTGTTTATTTTGATTTTTTTTCCACCCAACCCGTCCACGTGTTGGATCCCGGAGTCCGGAGTCCGCAGTCCCTTTTGCGGGAGAGTTCTTTCGTAGACCAGCACCTTAACGGCCACGAACTCGGCGGGCGGCGGACGGCACTTTGATCGGCACCGTACCGGTTCACGAGATTAATTGGACCGGGCCGACGCACCGGAACGTTTGTTTACGGCCCCCCTCGGGTCGAAGGCCGCCGGTGATTGATTTATCGCATCGACCGGGTGGCGTCTCGATCAGAGCGCGGATGTGTCCTGTGGCGTTTCGAAGCGGATTCTGATGCCGACTTGTGGGCCAGGCCCGCCAGGCCCATTGCCGTTTCCGGTTGGCCGGGATCTTGCCGGGAATTTTTCTTGCCGCCAAAAAGGCCCTGGTACCTGGAAGCGTCCTAAATATAGCCGCATGGGGCCATCTGCGGGGACTCCGGAATGGGAACTGGTGAAGGGTATTCCGAATGCAGCAAGTCAATCAGAAAGGGGTTCATCGCTTGTGCGGCTGTTGATGTCTTTCGTTTGCGCTGTTCGCTGTTGTGGTCATCAAACTACAACCAAAGGTTTGCTATCGTTCGCAGGTGACCGTACTGTGTCTGACGATGGGTGGCCACCGGGTGCGGGGTAGCCCGGCCAACATGAATCACCCGCACAGCCGGCATCACCGGGCCAACATCTCCATCGAGAGCAATTCCATCCAGCGGATCGATGGGACCGGCGGTCGGCAGTCGGGTGGTGTGGGTCAGGGTCAGGGGACCCTGGCAAGCAGCCTACCGTCGCCTGGCCTGCTGAAGCGTGTGTTCCTGTCGAACCGGACCGTCACGTGTAACGATGGATCGCAGGCGGGCTTCTATCTGCGCAAGTCGCCCGGCTCGCGGCGCTGGGTCGTGTTCTTCGAGGGCGGCTGGCACTGTTTCGACCACAAGTCCTGCAGGACCCGCTGGCTGAAGCAGCGCCACCTGATGACCTCGGTCCAGTGGCCCGAAACGCGGGACGGTAAGTTGCAATAGGATCACATCGCCAACCGGGTGTCTAAACGCGTTCCCTTCACCTCGCACAGTGGGCGGGTTGCTGTCGGCGCGTCCGTCGGAGAATCCTTACTGGTACAACGCGAACCACGTGTTCGTGCCGTACTGCAGCAGTGACTCGTGGAGCGGCACCAAGGTGCGGCCAGATACACGCGACGGCCTGCGCTTCATGGGATCGCTCATCGTTCGGCAGGTGATGTCGGATCTGATCCCGCTCGGGCTAGGCCACTCACAGGGTGCCGACCTTCTGATGGCTGGCTCGTCGGCTGGCGGGCTCGGCGTGATGCTCAACCTGGACAAGGTGCGGACGTTGCTGCAGAACGAACGAGGTATGTGCAGGCAGGAGGTAGCGCCTCACCGACTCCGCCAGATCTAATCGATCCCTCTGCAGGTCTGAAGGTGAGCGTTCGCGGAGTAAGCGATTCCGGCTGGTTCCTGGACCGGGAACCGTACACTCCGGGTGCGGTGGCCGCATCCGAGGCCGTCCGGCAGGGCTGGAAGCTGTGGGACGGAGCACTACCCCAGGCGTGCGTCGCCGAGCACCCGAAGGAACCGTGGCGATGCTACTTCGGCCATCGGCTCTACAACACGCTGAAATGTGAGTTCCGGGCGTCGGGCGGTACTGAGCGAGCGGGATTCTAATTCCGGGGCTTTTCCCCATTCCAGCGCCCCTGTTCGTGTTCCAGTGGCTGTTCGATGAGGCGCAGATGCGAGCGGATAGCGTTGGAGCTCCGGTGACCCCGCAGCAGTGGGATTACATCCACGATATGGGCGGCGCTCTGCGCGAGTCCCTCAACAACGTGTCGGCCGTGTTCGCACCGTCCTGCATCGGGCACTCGGTGCTGACGAAGCGCGATTGGCTGAAGATCCGGATCGACGACATCTCGCTGGCGGACGCGCTCCGCTGCTGGGAGCAGTCGCAGTGGCGCTCGGTCAACCGGAGCCCCCAGAAGTTGCACCGGAAGCACAACCAGGGCGGCCGACGCAAGCAGAAGGGGGGCCAACAACCGGTGGAAGGTGACGCTGGCAATGGGCGGCCCCCGCAGTGGCCAAAGCCATCCAAAGAGGAGCGCGAACGGCGGCGCCAGGAGCGCCAGGAGCGCCGGAAGCGTCAGCAGCAGCGGAAACAGAGCCCCGGATCGGTCGGGACGACTAAAGTTCCTAGGCTGGACCGCTCACCGAACGGTACCACTTCCGTCCAGCGGCCGAACCGAAGTGGGGCCGCCCACCCGAGACGCCAACAGCAACCGCAGCAGCGGCGCAACAACGCCGGGCAGCCGCTGAAGGATCCTCCGGGGCAGCCGCACAAGCTGCACAACCCGAACAAGAAGCGGCTGGGCGGTGGTGGTAGTGGTGGTGGCGGTGGCGGTGGGCACCGGAAACGCAATCGGAAGGCGCGCGGCAACGGGGGCCGGAACCGGGCCCCGTCCCCGGTGGTGCCGGTGGCCGAACCAAAGAAGTGCTCGCTCCGGCTGCTGGAGCGCTGCAGCTGGCCCCAGTGCAACCACTCGTGCCCCACGCTCACCAACCCGCTGACGGGCGAGGAGATGAAGTTCCTGGAGCTGCTCGCCTCCTTCGGGCTGGACATGGACGCGGTGGCCACGGCCCTCGGCGTTGACATGCAAACCCTCAACAACATGGATCATGCGGAGCTGGTCAATCTCCTGACGCAGCAGGTGACGTAGTGGGCCAGCCGTGGCGCGTCCCTCCTGCCATTCCAACGCAACCAAGAGAAACCAAAACCAGCCCCCCACGACCTGCCCACCCGCCCACTCCGAGGGTCCAGTATTTATTGCCTGATATTAAGTGTGGAGCGCCAGAGCCCCCACCTGCCTGTGAATACTCCGCGTGAAGAGCCGTTCCGGACCGAGCAGTATTTTGACCAGCCTCACCAACACACCCAGACATGGCAGACATCGGACATTCGATCGGAAATCCGTCCGTATCCTGCCGACACACTTCCCGTAGCTGTAAATAGTAGTTCTCCCCCAGGCCCGCCAGTTGCAGGAGGGCTTCAGCAGCAGAACTGTAGACCGTAAGGAACAGCCCAACGGCCAACGGCTCTCCTCCCCGAACGAAATGACTACCTCACCGAATGAATGTATGAACGAGGGCCCCCCCCGGGAATCGCGGAGTCCGGAACTCCTCTGGTGACCGCTCCCGACTCCGGCCGCCAACTGTGTGCGTTTTTATAGGTTAGCGTTACTCTGTATTATCTGTACCTGCGATTAGTCATAGTGATGGTTTAGTAAGTGCTCTCGCGCCATCGCGCCCTTCCGAGAGTCCGTCTGCCAACGTCCACCCTGCCTTGAGTCCGTTCTTTCTTCGCGTAGCCGCCGAAAGCGTGGGATCATCGCCCGCCACAGGTTGTACATAGCGCGTCAAGCTGCGCTGCGCTCTTCTCTTGATTAATTTATGCTAAGGTCCACCCGTGAGTGGCCACTCGTAATTTAAACAACACCGGCGATCGCCCAGGATCGCCCAGGATCGCCCAGGATCGAATGGGATGGAATTGTACGAAGAATGTAATAAAACAATCGGAATCCGCTTATCTGCTCCGCTCCCCGTTTATTCGCTAGATGGCATAGCCGCCGTCGGTTCCGTCGCCCTGGTATCCGTGGTCTTCCCCGGTCCTCCTCCTCGGATACGGACGGCCGTAGTCGTCGTCGTACGCCGTCTGATCGTCCCGTACGTGCCCCTCGTCATCGAGGGCGATCACATCGCCGAGCGATTTGTAGGGACATCCGGCGGCCAGCTGCTCGCGCATGACATCGCAAACCCCGGAACTAATCCACGCCGGTCTCGGGCAGTGCTACGCGCGGGAACCCGTTAGTTAGCCGTGGTTTTGGTTAACGACAACCTGGACGTCCAGCTTACCATAAACATCTGCCCGTGGACACAGTCCCGAAAGATGTCCTCGGCCATCTCGCACTGTTCCATCTCTTCGTCGGTCCGCACGTGGCGACCCTCGAGCGCGGTCAGCCGTGGCTTGCAGCTACGCAGCGCTTCGACGATCACCTGGGCCCAGGATGCGTCGAGACCGCGAGCCTGGAACCGTGGCCGGAAGATACGGACCCGTCCGATCCGGTCCGTCATCGTTACGTTCAGCTTGTACAGGCCACACTTCGCAGCACACTGTCCCGGGACAGAGATGGGGTGGTCAATCCAGAATCCCAGCTGGGATGCACTACACTCACCGAGCCCCGCTCGTAGCGGCCCTCGTCCACTTCGGTGTGGACGAACTGACACCGGCGCACGGTGTACCGGTTGATCCACTGTGGCTTGGTGCAACACTCTCCCGGGCTGGGGAAGTCATCGTGGCGCAGGCAGCGCTCTTTACCACGCAGAAGCTCCTCGCTATCGGCGGTGACCAGCGTGCTGAACTGAACCAAGGCAACGGCCAGAACGCCACAGAACGCTACCGAGGGGATCATCCTGTTCGACTGGTACGCCATCGTGGAACTGAGTGAGCTGGGCTACGGGGCCAATGGATGATTTATGAGGCTGCGCGGACGATGGCCGGATGTTGATACCGGTGGGGGTGACCCGGTCTGTTACCGCATCGGCCGTTATCGAGATCGCTGGTTCGCGGGTTGGTCGGAATTTCCCGTTGCCTGAGTAATGTAGAACGACCGCAGTGGCACTTTGGTCACGTTTTGCTGGGCGTGCGCCAATGCGACGTGAATGTCATAAAATTTGTTTCAATCGAATCGTAGTTATTTTCATTTTCTCGTGTCCATTTGATTTTATCGTGACAGATGGAAGCTTGTACCTAGAAATTAATAGTTACTGTTTGACCCCAACATGTTTGATGGTAGGCCAACATTATTTCGATGGAAACCAATTTGGTGCGGGTTTCGGTTTGAATCAATCAACTTATTAATGCTAAACTATGAATATGATTAGAGCCAACAAACGTATGTACTGTCTAAACAGCACAGAAAGCAGCAGAAGTCGAATCCACCGGAAGTCCGACTCCCATAATCGTCACCGTCTTTTGAAAATTTGAAAAAATCGTCTCGCAGATTTCGCGCGGCGAAATATTTCATGAAACATTTCACTTCATTTCGCGTGTTGTGTCTCGTGGACTGCGAATTGAGTTTACTCTCTCTTATCGATCGGCTGCTTCCGGTTCCGGCACGTTCGTCCCATGAGGACGCCTCACAGCGATTCAATCGCTCCAAATTGCGGTCTACCGTTCGTCATTTCCGGGCGAAACGCAATAGGTTCGGGCTTCAAACACGGCAGCAACGTGTTTTCGAATCGGGATCAGTTCAGAGTCACACATTCTATAAAAATAGCCTCGAAGGTGGACCATCCGGACCATTTGGTTGTTCACGTGATTAACACGGAACATTACGGCGTGGCGATGAGCTCGAAGAAGCGAATCTTAATCCCACTCGTCCTGCTGGGCTGCTGGATGGTAAGTGTAGATTCCGTGCGCCGTCGTGGCCCATACTACTGTAGGTATTCTTCCCCTTATCAGGCTTTCTCAGGGGCCGATCCGGACTGTAAGGAACTGCTCGACCGGGTAAGCAGTTCTGCTCTGTGAAAAGTGTTCAGAGATCGAGAATGAGCTCCGTTCCCTCCGTTCCAGAGCAACGAGGTATTCCAATGCTGCCAGAGTGGCTCGATCATTCCGCTGCACGAGGCCAGTGCCGACTGCTACACGCTCGGTAACGGCGATACCTCGCGCAACCCTTTGAAGGCGTTTGCAGTAAGTAGCGGGAAGCCACCGAAGAAAGGCCGCTCTTCAAGTGATGGTCCGTTCCTGGCGATTTCAGTGCGTTACAAAGTGCCAGCTGGAGTCACTGGGCCTCCTGACAGGCGCCGACATCGATGAGGAAAAGCTGCTCGAAAATGCCGGCAAAGTGGACGGTGCGTGGAGGGAGCAGGCGATTGAGGTGGTCAAGCTGTGCGGTCAAAGGGTACAGAAGCTGAAGGGACGGGGCACGCGCGAGGGGCGCACCAGAGAGTGCGACCCTGCAGCGGGATTCTTGCTTATGTGCATCCTGCACCAAACCATCGATTCGTGCCCGGTGGATCAGTGGCAAGATTGTGAGTATCGCTTGATGGGTCCGCTCTCTAATCTAACTGACTTATGGATCGTGCTCTGCTCAACAGCTGGTATGTGCAGCAAGCTGAAGACTGGAGAGTGTTTCAAGAGACCCGGTGACGGGTAACCAAGGGCAAGGTCCCAAACTTTGGCCGACTCCGATGTGCAACGTGTGCAAGAAGCGAATAAAATAAAATATCTATAAAATAAAATATATATGATTTCTTGAAAACAATCGGCGTTTGATCATTGTTCCATTGTAAACAGTGGATTGCGATAGGACAGCACGGACCGAAAAGGATTGCCTTGCCTTGAATTTTCCTCTATTCTTTGGGATGTGTTTTGCGCCTAGATGTATGCAAAATCCATTCAGTCAAAATCCAAAAATTAAATTTTTCGGCCCGTTTACGGTTTGTTGGCCGTTACTGGAGAAGATTCGAAGTAGATGTTTTTCGATGGAACACTTCCGCAGACGTGTGATGAGTCACAAACGATTTGCAGAAAGCAAATCTAATTCAATACGATCAATTGTTTCAGATGGTGCCATTTTCCTCCCCGTTTTTTAAATAAGCACTTCCACTTCGCGTTAATTGCAGGGCACCGGCGAATCAGATTGTCACTTCCGCGGCCGCGGAATCGGAAGTGATGTGGCCCAGCCACATCGAAGCAGCGGCCACAACAGCCAGCCAGCAGTGTTTCGGGATGCATCGACGAACCGTGGTGAATGCATTCTGCTTCGTGGCCATCGTTCAGGCGAGTATTTCGGTTATCACCCCAACAAGAGCGACCAAAACTAAGCTCTCGCTTTCCGATCGTTTTCGTATCCCGGAAAGGTATCCGCCATAGTGGACTTTAACATCGACGGAGATCCGGTAAGTGCGTAGGGCGCTGGAAAGCTGAGTGTAACCCAATGTAAGACAGTGGACTTCCAGAATTCCGACTCGCAGATCTGCTGCATGGTGGAGTACGGCTTCCCGCACGACCCGTTCCACGAGTGTGTCCAGCGGCAGAACCTTAAGCCGGGAGGAACCAACGTGACCTACGAACAGCTGATGGTAAGGACACACAAGATGGGAGAGCCCTGTTCAAGGATTCAACGCCCGATTCAACGCAGTGTCTCCACAAGTGCTACTACGAGAGTATCGGCATGTTCTCGGGCACCAAGCTGATCGTGGCCAAGTACCGACAGTACGCCGAAAGGCTCGATCCGCAGCAACAGGTCTCGTTCAATCGCTCCCTGGCGGTGTGTGCCGCGTTCACCGCGAACACGATTCAGGCCACCAAGCTGCTGAGGCAGATGGTGTGCTCGCCAGTGCCGTATCTGTTCAACCGCTGCCTGGCGGAGGTGGGCATCGTCGTCTGTCCCACGGCTCGATGGATTAATGGTACGACGCAAAGGTTGACATGTTGGGCTGTCGTCTATCGCTCTACTCATTGCAGCATCATTCTGCGACGAGCTTGCGCAACGGATCAAGCGAAAGTACAGGATGAAGCCCTAACGCTGCGATGCCCAGCAACCGGAGAAGCGGTTCGGAATGAAGCAAATAAACTGGGTGGCGGACAAAAAACTAACGCCACGGTTGAGTGGCCACAAATTATTATTTCGCTCCATTTTGGGTTTTTGGGTTCCATTCAAATACCGCCGGTCGGCTCTGCTTTCCGGTGTTTGTTGACCAACGACTCCATGTAGACACGGTCTGGGTATGGAACGAGACAGACGGTTCGAGCTGCTGCGGCTTCTGGCGATGCTGCTTATGGTCTGCGGTCAGTTTGGCAGCCTGACTGAAGCGGCCACGACCATCGACTGCAACTTTCCGCCGCTGGAAGTGGTGAGCAACTCAAAGGAGCCGGCCCTGTCAAGGAGTCCTGGAGTCCTCATCCTCATGTTCCATTGCAGCACCCGAAGGACTGTTGCGAGTTACCATCACTGATCGACGAGGATCTGCTCCAGCACTGCAAAGCCCTCTACGGTGCGGAGCCACTGCAGCGGAAGCTCATCTACGAGCGTGGCAAGGTACGACCCTAGGTCCTGCCCCTGAGTACGCTCTCAAATCTGATTGGGTTCGGGTTCGGTTTGCAAGTGTTTCATAGAGTGTGCCCTTAACGCGACCGGTACGATGGTGAACGGACAGCTGGACCAGGGCCGAATAATGGCACTCATCGAAAGCGGGACCCGCGATGATCCGGTTGTCATGCAGTTGCTCCAGGCTAACACCCTGGCGTGTCTGCAGCAGTCTGTGGCGTCACCAGCCATTCCGGTGGGCTGCGGCAGCCAGGGAGTGGACTTTGTTGGATGCGTCAACATCCAGAACTTTCTGGTGAGTGGTGCTGTGGCCACTGTCAGCGAGTGATCCGTCCCGCTAATGCTACCTTCCCCCGGCAGAACTGTCCCCTGGCCCGTTGGACCAACAACGACGAGTGTAACAACTTGAAACAGTTCATCAGCCTGTGCCCTCGGCCACTGTGAGACTCTCGCGACGGGCGGGATCCAAAACAGAATATTTGCTTTATTGCCTAAACATTAAACCGCAATCAGAAGTAGTAGTAGTAGTGGTAGTTAGTTAGTCAGTTAGTCCTCGCGAGGGGTCATTTTGAACTTGAGTGCCCCTTCCGGGGCGTACATGAACGTGACGACGTAGTCGAGCGGCTTGTGGTGGTACTCGAGTTTGAACGAGCGCAGCAGTTTCGCCAGCAGGATCTGCATCTCCAGATCGGCGAAGCGCCGCCCAAGACACATCCGGGCACCGTATCCGTACGGGAGCGACGCGAACGGGTGCAGCTGGTCGCCGGAACCGCCCTGGTTCGGTTTCAGCCAACGTTCCGGCTTGAAGCGCTGCGCATCCGATACGTACTCCTCCATCGTGCCGAGGACTAGGTTCGGGAACACACACTGCACCTGCGGAATGGAGAACGGAGTGTTAGTGTTTGGCCCATCGCCGCCGAAGAGCGCAGGATACGTACCCCCTTCGGAATCCGATAGCCACAGATGACGGTGTCCTCCTGAAGGGTGCGCCCGTTCCCGATCACGGTGCTGTACACCCGGAGCACCTCCTTGATAAATGCCTTCAGGTAGTGCGCCTGGTCGAGCAGCTGGATCGTGAGCGGGGTCTTCGGGTCCGGTATCAGGCGCTTCAGCTCTTCGTACAGTTTCTGCTGCTCGGCCGGCCGCGTCGCCAGCTGGTACAGGATCGAGCAGACCGCCATCGAAATCTGTGTGGGGTGGAGGGATACGGTTAAGGGGCAGCATAATAAATCCAGCCTGCTGTCCAGCCCACGTACCGTGTCGATGCCGACCAGAATCAGATCCAGCGCCATGACGACCGCCAGCTTCTCGTCGTTTTCACTCTTGATGACGCGCTCCAACAGCGAGGGTTCCCCGTCCAACGCTCGGCCTTCGTTCTGTTGCATCCTCTGGGTGGCGTTTTTGATGTACTTCATACACACTCTGCAGCGGGAACCAGAGATTAGACATCGGAACACCTGACGGGGGACCCGACCCGGTGACTTACTCCACAAAGTAGTCCATATTCGATACGTAGCGTGACCAGAGCGGGGTCGGGAAGTAGCGCCAGTACGGGGCCTTCAGCTCGAGGGTGGCCACGTTCCGGAGGGCGTATTTGGCCGCGTTGATGATCTGCTGCGGTTCGGAGCTGGGCTCGAGGTTGGGTTCGAGGCAGCCGAGCCGCGCATCGAGCGCCACCAACCCGATGCACTCCAAACTCCACTTGTGGATCTCGTTGTCGAAATCATCCGGCAGCTCTCGTCGCTCGTCCAGCAGTGCCTGGCAGCGGTCGATGAACTCCTCGGTGACCTGCTCGAGCGGGGCCACGTACCGCCGGACCGTCGACAGCTGGAGGACCGGTTTTTGGACGCGCGAGCGAAATTCACGCCAGGGCTCCCCGTGGCTATCATCGAGAAGGGGGGGGGACAGAGTGGAGAGCAAATGGTCAACAGTTCCCAGGGTCACGTGTTTGCACACGTAAGTGTTACTTCCACGGTGCCCCGAAAAGGGGCTTGCGGGCATCATCACCGACGGGAGATCCGCAAACGGCCGCTCAATTAAGCCGCGGCCAATTTGGTTATCTAACGTCATCGGAGCGGGCTTTTATGGCACCCGGCCGGGGGGTTAGCTGAAGGCCCTATGGCAAAATAATTGCTTCCCTCTACCACAGACAGGAAAAGGTCACTTACACGCCAACGACACCCGGAAGATCGCCGAAGAAGTCTTTTCGCAGTTCGCTCTTGTACTTCACGAGGCTGGGCATCGACGGACGGAAGGGCGTTGGTCCCTCGTTGCGGTAAACCTGTGTGAGCAGGAAATGGTTGGCCCGTTAGCTTCGGAAGCTGCTTCGTTTTCCGCGTCCGCTGCGTTACCTTTTCGATTTCGTCACAATCGTACACGAACAGCAGATCCGGACGGCCGATCAGTCCACCGAGACGCACGATCCGGCCGTAGTCGCGGTGCAGCAGAAACGATATCATGGCCACGTCCGATATTTTGTACTGCCCAATAATCGGGAACACACTGCAACGGGGAGAGAGACAATGGAAGTAGATCATGTCAAGGAATTCCCTCAAATATTTGTTAAAACAAAATCCAATTAGGACGATCGGAAGACAGTCATTTGTTGTGGATAAAAGTGGAACCCACAACAAACAACGGTTTGATAGCCCTACCGGGGACAAGTACAGGGAGTCGTGCTCTGGGACTAACGATCGATGATGTCATCTGCTCGTCATCTAAAGTAAACTCGTTCGTAGCCTACCGAGAGTCCGACCTTTACGATGGGTTCTTCGTCCATTGGCAATAAATAATTCTTAGCACATATCAACAACAATGTGCTAGACCTACGAGACAGCTGGCGGAGTGTTATGACAGGAAGTGACGTATACCAAGGAACCATTCCACATCGAAGCAAACATAGCAAACATAGCTAAGGTTCGGAAAAAAGTTATATTCAGAAGTTCTAGTGCCCACAGAAACAAAGGAAAACTTCACCAGCTTTTCTTTCTTTGACCAAAAGTAATCAATTTTCAGCAAAATCAGTAGCAGAAAATCGAACAAAACAACAATTTACTGTTATTTTCTACCTATCCTACTTTGGACCACTTTGGAGCAATTTGAACAATCGGGCGGCCCTGGACCGCTCGGCGAAATTCTGCGCGCTGGGAATTCTGCGCTCTAATGAATTATTAATGACCAGAACCGCGGTCCGTGCCAGAAGAACACATACGAACAGGCCAACATCAGAAACGGCCGCCGAGAGTAAACAATTTTTTCCTATTGCTTGTTATTGCGCAAGACTACCGAGTAAATGGCGGGCCGGATAGAAGTTAGGGGATCCGTTCCATTTTTTTCTGATTGTTTTGTCCACACTGATTTGCCACCTGATTTATGGTCTTCGCACCCGGTAATCATCGGTTTTGTGGAGCGCCAAACGTTTAAATGAATGACTACATAATGAAACAGTTGGCTCTAGGGCGGCTGCCTTTTGATTATCACCTACCGACTACTATTTCATTAGTATGGGAATTCCAACGCGAACGATACCGGCAATCAGTTCATTGACATAGTTCCTTTCGGGAAACAGGTTTTTGGTCGAAATTAGGCTCCAGAAATTCGCCAAACCTGGTTCTACGAATTCCCCGACGTTACGTCAAACATAAACTAAACCAGTTTGGGCGGGCAGTTTTGCTGACGCAAAACCGACTCGCCTCTGATCGTGATCGGAATCCATCGCACGATGATCGCCAGACGTCCAACCAGTTGTGCAGTCTGGCTGGAATGCTGAACCGTACTTACCGCCAGGTGTTGCCCAGTATTGGCAACGGTTTCGGTCCGGGGACCTCCGAGTACGGCCGGGCGTCCTCCAACCGGACGGTGTTCCGGGCGATGCTGGCTGGCTGCTGGGCCGCCGATGTCTGGCTGGCGTCGGCCACGTTGCCCTGCTGCAGTGCACCGACCATATGCGGACAGGATGCGGTCGAGTGTGTATAGCGTACCGCCGATCCTTCTGTGCTGCTGTGGCGTTGCTGTTGGCCAATCGACTGTGCCCCGGAGCGTGGACCTCCCTTGGCCCCGGTTACCGCCGCCGTCAGCTCACGGATCAAACGGTGCCGGGTGTGGTTCATTGTTGCTGCTGTTCGATCGGTACACTAGAACTCTTCACACTGCCTCCGGCTTCCGGAGTTTGTGCTTTGGACCGAAGAACTGCAAAAAGAATATTCGAGGCAACGTTCACGGATACAGTTTCGGTAGGTCACACAAACGCGCGATGAAGACGATCGCCAGGATGCTATGTTGAATTGGATGGTTGGAATCACTGTCAGGCGGCGATCAAAACTAATATGCTCATTCGTCGGCGCGAGGTGCGTGATAAAATTTGAAACGGATCGTTCGGGCCACTTTCACCATCGGCGCGGGTTGGCCGACGTTACACAGTTTCGAATCGCGCTCTCTACTCTTCACGCCATCACGTGTCGCAGAAATTGGCCGTGGTGGCAGAAGTTGCGACCATCAAACGTTGCGCCATGATCAGCTCACCCTCTGTGGCAACCGCGACTTACCAGTTGACCGAAAAGATCACTCCGTCGGTGGTCAATTTCCCGGTGGTTCGCCAAAATGGCTGCCGTGAAATGAGGCGCCCAAGGTGGTGGCGTAAGAGTTTAATTAAAATCCGTTTCCAAGTGGCTCATTTCTGGTCACGATCGTCGATGCACCGCAATCGGTCCCCCCCCGGTGAAGGGGATCTGCAAAAAAGCCACCCCGAAAACCTGTTGCTGCAGCCACCGCCATCGGTGGAGCCGGTGCAGCCCGTTTTCTGGGCTGCAACCGGTGGCGCGGTGGAATCGATTCACTGACCCACTCTTCAGCTGCGACGAGACTCAAGTCGTCGTCCACCGAGTCAAGGTTAACGAGGCTCTGATCCGAAAAGGAATCGGCCATCGGCCAACCATCCAGTGACAGGGTACCAAAACCGGTCGACAAAGTGCGTACTATGCTGGGTGGCAACTGGCCGGAGTTTGGACTTTTCGAAGCTCGTGCGAGCGCATCTTCGTCGATGAGGTTTCCAAATACTCCACGCCTAATGACGCTAGGGCAGCATAGCTGAAGGGTACCCTACACAATGCCCCCCCCCCGTGCGTGCCAAACGGTGCCAGCTCGATTTCACTTCGCGCGCCCCACCGATCGGATCGCAGGGGCCTCATATGGAAATTGTTTGATCGCGACCAAACCCCTGCCGCCGCAGACGGTGACACTTGTGACGGCGGCGATACGGCTGCCCAGCGATGCTCAAATAGTGAACGTCTCGGCCAGTGATAGGGCCTTTGGCGTGGCCTTCCCCGAGCGATCGATCGCCCGTTGGGTGTGTTCCAAGTTTTCGGCAGCAACTTGCGTCGCGAAACCTTGCAACCTTGGCCTTTTTCTGGCTGGGGACCTTTAACAATCACCACGCCAGAAGCAGCTTGGGACACAAGAAACAGGAAAAAACCGTTTCAATCGAAGACCTGGAGAGTGATGCAACGTGAGTCGCGAGCTCTCGGTGGCAGTTTCATTCACTATCCGGTTTGGAGGTCAACACCATTCACACCCGCGGCAGGGGTACCCCGTGGCCCCGTCGTACACAGCATCTTTTGGGCAGCAGTGCGCTGGCTTTCGAATTGCGCTCGTTCCAAACAACATTAACGGCGATGTTAGATGTATTACCGGCGCTCGCTCTAAAACCACAAACAAAAGTCACAGACACATACGCGCGCACACTGTTGGTCTAAATTTCTCTTCCCCAACGCGCGGCACAGTTGCCAGTGTGGCCAAAACTCCCGTTGCGTGGTTCGCGAACGGACGCGCCACGAGTGACTTCAACGAGTGGATGCGCGAGAAAAACTGAACTCTGTTGAACGCCCAACGATCGTACCTCGCGATCGCGATCTGCGTCAGAGGGAGAGAGAGAGAGAGAGAGAGAGAGAGAGAGAGAGAGAGAGAGAGAGAGAGAGAGAGAGAGATCGACGTCGCACACACATATAAACATACATATGCGCCAGCACTATGGGGAAAAGGCGGTGATAAACGAAGTTTAAATGTGAGGAGTTTAGTTATATTTTCCATTCACGTTTGGCATTGCTTGGAATTAGTATAAAACACTACGAAAAAAACACAGTTTACCAACTTTGGTAATGCAGCATAATTATGGTGAGGGCCGGAGCAACTAAACTAACGCATTACATTTAACATTTAGCTAATTTTAAATTGTTTTTGCATCCGTTGCGATCCGTTCGTGTCCGCCAGGCTTTATTAAAGAAAACACTTTGCACAAGGAGGCGCCTGGTCTCTTTCTAAATATGAAATGGCCATACAAAACAGATTGTCATTATATGCTTCATGTCTTTTCTCATATACATTTCACATTTCCCATGGCGCAATATTGTGTTCCAATCGACATATTAAGATTAACAAACATTCAACGGTTATTTTGGCATCGATTGCCGAGGCGAAAGCAGTGGCGCTTTGTTATCCGAAGAAAGAGCGTACGGATTTTAGTTTTTCTCTGGTGTAGTGTTATTAGAACAATACTAGGCCGAGCCGATCATTGGCGGTACATTGCATAAGAATTGAACTGAGTTGTTCAATTTTATAACGGTCAACAGTTTGTCAGAAAATGTGTGGTCATAATTTTGAAAATCAATGTATTTTCCTTGGTCAATTGTTACAGCACCAAATACTCGGCAAACATTTGATTGATTTTTTATTGAATGAAGTAATTTTTCTTGCTCGATGATCATGATGAACTTTTGCTACGTACTGTAACGGATTTGTTTCAATTTTTATGGCTCTCTTGGCTCTCTTTATGGCACTGGTCAGGTTCGTCGTCAGGTTCGAAAATGGAAAGTTAGGTTCAAAACCCTTATTAGTTCTGTCAGAAGAAAAGAAAAAGAGAAGAAAAAAATCGTTGGAGGTAGGACCTGTGTTCGTTGTTTCGTTGTTTCCAATTATGCGGTTTCAGCATTTCTCGGCGTTTTAGCATCGATCAATAGTGAAAATACCGTGTGCAATGGGATAAGTTTCCGTCGAGCAGACGCAAAGTTCCCTCAAACATCCATAAGTCCCGTTCCTCGTCCAAGCATAATGGTGGGGAGAGCATAATTACAAAAGTGTGCCTCTGTGCGTGTTCAAAGGCGCCAGCTGTGCAGCGAATAAGGCCCGTTGGAAGGGTTTCGTAAACTCAATTACGGGCCCAAAGGTGCAGTGCAATTTCTCGGTGCACAGAACTTGCGCAAACGATGATGGTGTTTATGAATAGAGAGATTGTGGCTCGGAGCTGAATCGTGTGAATGCGAGCCGCACAGCTGTTGAAATTGTAATTGAATAATTGGCTCAAGACGGCCATAACCGACATTCAGTGAGCCACACGCAAACGAACACCGCACGGGCTGAGCGGATGTGGATTTCAGTTGCTGCCCAACGAGGGAACTTCCTTTTCCATATCTATTGTTTGCGATCGATGCACATTTTCTGGACGCAGCAGCGCGGAGTTGCGTGTGGGCGAAAGAGACGGCTGATGGTGAACGAGTGAAACGGCTAATGTCAGTGCGGCTGCTTTGTTGACATCTGTAGATGAACATGAAAAAAATTAGAAAAACGTGGGCCGCAGCTAAACACTTTCCGCGGTTCCTATCAACGGTCAAAGTACGGCCCGGAACTTGGTCATCCTAATTCCACCCGACTTTACTTTATCCTACTTGAGTCCCGCGGTTTATGTTATCTCTACTGTCCACGGCTCGATATGGCCGTTGACCTGTTGCCACCTGTCGCATTGTGCTGAAGGATTCCGTTCCGTTCGTGCCACAATCCAATTTGCGGACCTTCGTTGGGCTATTTTTATCTAAGAAGCAAGTGGTGACCGGTTCCGCGAAGAATGTTATCCAGTGACGACGACGATGGAAGGATTGTTAGTGTCTCATTTGGAATTGATTACCCGTCCTGGCCTGTGCCGTTGATTGATTCGATTTCCCATCAGCTCCGCCAGCGCCTGTGAAAATCGATTTGTTGTAATAAATGTGACAGACGAGAGGCATAATCCGGTCGGCATCGTAAACAGTTGTAACATTCGCGTTTTCCTACAAATCAGTGGATCGATTTCATGCATCATTCGCCTTCAGTTGGAAAAGAATGTTTGAACTCGGCCTCTCCGTCGATCAGTGCGTAGAAAAGAGTATTTTTAAATACATACGCTTTTCTTTTCGCCCGTCTGCGTGTCACGTTACATATTCGGTGGTCCACCGAAACGTGTAGAAATCGGATTTTCTGTTATCAGCGTTCAGAGCTCGTGTCAAAAAAATAACGAGAATGCAAAAATGCTGATTCAATTATACGTTTGCAATCTGTGCGCATTTTAATTCGGCCAATGTTTCGCATATAGTTTGCCGGCACACCAACCGGCCTAATTAGATTTGAATGTCATCATCAGCCTTACAACCCTTCTGGTCAAGCTTGAAATAGATTGACCTTCTTTTTTGCTTCGTAAACCGGTGGTGGCGAAACTGTTGAGCCGCTGTGTGTTCTTGCTACATGGCTTCATCGGCAAATTCTTGCCATATTTGTCCGTCTTTTTGTGGAAAATATCTATCGCTGGGTCCACTCGGTACGTGCTAGAATCGTGGTTGAACATTTTCCTTCTAAATACCTTCCCACTTTGAATGTTAATGACTTTCAGCGCTAGACACTTACAGAGGATGGCGTGCGTCATCTGTGGCTAATCAGCAAAAAACCAAAGTGGAACTTCCTACCGCCGAGCACGAGGTTTTTGTAACACATAATGTGTTTTTTCAGCATGATGAGGCTTGAGGGGAGGCCTTGAGTAGGCAGAAAGTTCGACGGCTGTGCAAATAAACACACGCGCAGAGAATAACGATCGACCGGTCAAAATATAGAACAGAGCGGCGTAAATGAAGTCTTCTGCCTTTTTCCACTTGGCAAGAAAATAAATGTTTCTTCACGCTCCGATCGGTACGGCTCCAGCGAAAGGTCAAATTTTGTTTGTAAACATCGCAGCTCTTATCTTGTGCCGGGTTGTTTGGTTGCGATACGCGCGTCGGACAGACCCCGCCGCGCTGTCCACGCTGTCTGCCTTATCTAGTTTATGTGCATCGACCGTTCATTTACTATTTGAAATACATTCCTTTTCTTGGAATCGGTTACGGTTTGTTGAGCAACATTAAGTTTGCCACCAATTAAAGACGTCCTGATTGTTACACTTTATGTACCGCAACGGCCTACAAAGTACAGCCATAGAACACGTGCTGCAAACATTGTATCGGTCGTTGAACTGCCCTGGTGTCAACACTCAACAATGATCGCACCCTTGCTCTTAAAATGGAAATGTATTTTTAAACCGGGTTTAATTTGAATTTTATCGACCTTGACAGTGAAACATTGGCGAGTGCCGTTTGCACGGTGTATTTCGGGTTGTGCTCTCGAACCAACCAACCAACCAACCATGTGAACCAACCATGGCAATGGATGACCCAGCATAAATCTCGTCTCGGCCCCTCTAATTACTAACTGC
This sequence comes from Anopheles bellator, assembly GCF_943735745.2. Lineage (NCBI taxonomy): Eukaryota > Metazoa > Arthropoda > Insecta > Diptera > Culicidae > Anopheles > Anopheles bellator. The sequence goes on along the minus strand of NC_071285.1, from coordinate 55,630,815 downwards.
AAAATTTCTAATAAAAAAACAGCAATCAGCCTGCCTAATGAGCTTACGTTTTTGTAGCGGATTCGCAGATCGTACCCTTAGTTGCCGATAGATCGCAGCAACGTAGCCGCCGACTGCTGCCGAATCGACAGGATGCAAGATGG